>NC_044504.1:23608340-23700840 GCF_902362185.1 Chanos chanos
GGGAAAGGGAGAGAGAGGGAGGAGAACCATCACACACACACACACACACTCACACACACCTAATGCAGGGAAGTGAAGATGAAGAGGAGATAGGGGTCGGTGGTGAGTGTTTGGAGTGTGCCATTTTCTGAAGGCAGCAGTAACAAGGACAGGCTGCTTACCAGTCCGCAGACTCCCAGCTTTTCCCTAGGCTAGAAAATGCATTCCCTATTTTTCATTTCAAAAAGGCCTCTGAGAAAAAAAAAAAGAGGAAGCCAGGTATTCAGAAGCACAAGAGAGAAAATCCTATAACCCTTTCTTCAAATCATTCTAGAAGAAACTGGACAAAAAGGGAACACAGTGTATTTGTCAACAACGTAATTAAGTCCTTTTCGTGAGAGATGGAGGAAGTTTATCTTTTCTTCCGTTCCCTCTATTTTCCATCAATAAATTACATCCTCCAGAAAAAGTTGGCCAGGACAAAAGGGTAAATCAAGTTTCATAACTCATCTCTGCACAGTGAGCTCTCAACTAATGGAATGCATTCTCAAATCACCCTCCTAAGGGACAGTCTCTTGTGTATTGCTTTTGTGAGGAGAATAAGAGAGATTCAAACTATGGCTGGTGAGAGAATGTTTGTTTACAAGTTGTCTACTGTGATGTCTACCTATTACAACCTACTGAATCCCTACATAAATGGCTACTCTTGAGCATCTGTAATACTCAATCCTGTGTTAATCTAAAGATTGTTTAAGATTACAGTCAGGCAAAAATGTTCATGCAAACTTGCATGTCTATTCTCCATTTCACCTATATAAGCATGTTTCATACTTTAGACAACTGAATGTAGTATATAATGAGTTTGCAGTGCATTGTGGGTGATCTATTCTACTGAGTAAGGTCACCAGTGGCGTACTCTCTCTTTCACACACACACACACACACACACACACACACACACAAACACAGACACACACACACACACACACAGAGAAAACAACACAAAACCTAGATCAAAACCAAGCCTTGATCTGATACACAAACAAAGGATCATGAGCAACCCAAAGATCAGCTGAGTCATGATCTTCTTAAACACACATCCACACATAACACTGAACTGCTATGGGACATGGATATGACCTGCCACTGAACACCTTAACCATAATCATACAAGGATTGTGTTTTCTTCATTTTGGATTGATTTCAAATTTAATGTCCCAAATAACACTGTGAGTACATGTGTAAGTATCTCTATGTTGGTATCTGTGTAGTTATTACATATTTAACATAATCAGCTGTTACATTTATTGGTCAATAAAATACACAGTATAAATACTTAACCTAGAAAGTAGTTACACTATTTAGTGCTCATATGTAAGCAGATGGGTACTGGACATTGAGGCTTGTGTGAGAGAGTAGTTTGGATGCCTGGCATGAAGTCATATCTGTTAAGATGCACCTTGCATTTACTGTAACAGGAGTGAAAGGAAAGTCAATACAGAATTACAGACATTTCCTCTCTGAAAGTAAAAGCAAGCAAGTGGGTCATAAAAAATCCACCACATTCCAGCAATATCCTTCAAAGACAAGAGTGGTGTTTCTGTCTTTTTCCCCTCAAGCTAATGTAGGGTTTGAAAGTACTTTTTTTTTTTTTTTTTACCGACCACCTAGCGAGACGTCCCTCCTAGAAGTTTTGAAAGAGTATTCTTCGAACGTTGTGGGAATGTTGGACGCTAGCTGCAGGGGCCTAAGACGAACTCTACCGAATGTAGGTTATGATGTTCCATGCTTTGGTCTCTCCATTAGCTGTGAAGCAGACAAATTTAGACTGCCTGTGATTGTTCTGAAAAATAAAGCCATCTAGTCGGCACCTGAGGAGCTGACACATGGATGAATGAAGAACAGGAGCCGGTCACTCCACCTGTCTGCTGCTCCTCCAGACTTCAGATCTTTAAATATCTGTTTGAGAGTGGAGGTGAAGCCATTTTTACACAAACTCCTTTAGTCTAGTGTGAAATAGCACCAGCATGGCATAAAGCCACCTCATAAACTATGTGTTACTTTCAAAGTATGGCAAGAAAGTCTTCATACGTGTGACGTACATAAATAGACTAGCCATTTTGAGCTGCCAAATTAAGGAATGCTTATTTGAGATTATGGTTCATGAAAAGAGTTCTTTTATGAACCTTTGGATAAAGAGATGGTTCTTAAAAGAACCTTAGGGCACATGCATATGCACTCATGGTGAGAATTTCACATAATGAGATGTAATGGAAACAAATATTTTCTAGCTGTGGCCTAAAGGCTAGAGAAGTGGGCTTGGGACTGAAAGGTCACTGGTTCAATTCCCTGAACCAGCAGGAAAAATGTGGGCATACAGTGCTTTCCCCTCTCTCAGTATCCACAGCTGAAGTGCCCTTGAGAAAGGCACCTCGCCCCCAACTGCTCCCCAGGCTGTGTGGTTGCCCACTGCTCTGTGTGTGTGTGTGTGCTCACTACTTGGATGGGTTAAATGCAGAAGATAAATTTCCCACTGGGATTAATAAAGTATAAAAAAATTAAAATATTGCAAAATGAATCCCCAACGTACTCTCGAGTCCTAACCCCCACTTCACTGTCTGACTCCTGTCGTGAGGTCAGCAGTTTGAGCCTGTCTTAGGGTGAAAACATCTTGTTTTAAAGAATCCAGAGTGAGGATTCTTTTACAAATCATGAAGAAGGGTTCAACATTGTACCCAAGTGTTCCTCTATAATTTCAATCTCAGGAATCCTTAAAGTTTGCTCTTTTATTCTTAGAGGGTCATTGTGTTTACAGTCATTTGAGTGAGTGAGTGAGTAAGTAAATGAGTGAACATGTGTGTGTGTGTGTGTGTGTGTGTGAGAGAGAGAGAGAGAGAGAGAGAGAGAGAGACAAAGACAGAAACAGAGAGAGAGAGACTATAGCTGAAGGAGAGTCCTTGGAAGGGCCGGTGCTCCAAATATGTAACCGGATTAGAGGGGCAGAAAATTGAAAGTATTTTCTGCATTTCTCCGTGTGTTTAGACGGAGGCCAAGACTTTCCACTCTCCAGAGCCAGACACAGGCTGGAGAATGACAGAGATGCACACACTTGTTCAAGGCCTGATTCCACATACCTGCGATTAGCTCACTGTCTTGGTGCTGTCTGTCACTGCTTACACTGACTACACGACCCTGGACAATGTTTTCAGAATCATTAATCAAAACACTCTCAAAAGGACAGAGACCTGCTCTCTCTCTAAAAGTTTTTGAAAAATCTCAGAATTTTGGCAAGATCAAGCAAAAAATACTTACAGCAACTAATTAAAAAAACATTCTAAGCCGAATCAAGGACTAGATGTGAAAATGAACTGTTTAGTTCTTGTATTCAGGGCAATGAAATATCCGCTGATATACTGATTCTCCTTTCTAACTGAAATAACCACATGAAAACAGAGCAGAGGAACTATAAAGGAGGTTTGTGCTCTGGTTGTATAGGTGTGCTGTCACTTTGTAACAATAACCGGACATCAGTAACTACAGTAAAATGGCATATAAAGATGGGAAGCCATTTCGTGGCGCTCAAACGAGATAATCACAGTGCTCTCTTCCCTCTGCAAAAACAGGATTTTATCAAATGTGCGAGAGGAAGTGACATGACACGCTCACCCGCTGTCGTTCTTCCTGGAAGACGGCTTCATGGACACTGCAGGCGAACAGGGCCGTAGGAAGGTCACTAAGATCCATCATCTCTTCTGAGTCTTCATCATTCTCCCCAAACAACATCTCCTCTTCCTCATCCTCCTCAGGATCGCTGCTGTAGGCCTCTGAGCCATTACTCCAGGACTTAGCCCCATCTCGTAGCATGGCTGGGCCTTGCCACTTTAATACAGAGAGCAGAGGGATGAATGGATGGATGGATGGATGAGTGGGTGGATGGATGAGTCTGGATGAGATGATGGGGAGGGAAGAAGTGAGATGAGATGTAAAAGAATTACAAAGAAAAGTGAGAAAAGAGAGAAAGAAAGATGACTAGTGATGGTGGGTTACAGTTCTAAATACAAAGTTCAATATAAACACTTTAGAATTTTTCTATGACTGCATGTCTGTGCAATAACAACATATATCAGTATAATTTGGTATGTATTTATACACCATGTGTCACCATATTCAGTACAATTACAAATCATATGTTCTCAGACACAGACATAGACACACATACACACAGACACAAACACACACATAAACACGCACAAAGTTACACTGTACTTCTCAAGCTGACAAGTTTGGACATCAGTAAGGACAACAGGACTTGCTATTGTATAATGACCAGTTCTCCTGATTTTTTACATCCACTGATTTTTGAAAACTATAGACCAAATTGAGTCAGTACTCAACCACTTACAAACCAGCATGAAAACTGTTGCACTGTTGCAAATTGTTGATAGAAAGTACTTCTTTAAAGAAAACTGAATAAAAAGATAATAATGATAATAATAAGCTTTTCCAAAGTAAGTTTGTGTTAAGTATCATTATTGTCATTTAACTTAGGAGCCTGAAGCGACAATGAGCACTCATCATGTCTTACAGTGACATCTAGTGGCCCTTCAACAGTCGGTATTACGTTTAATATTATGACTGTTTACTTCAGTATTACTATCCGATATTATAACTCATATCAGTTTACATATTACAGTCCAATACCATGATTCACTCCTGTTTACTTAGCACAATACCTGTTTTACAATGACACAGAATATTATTGCTGTTTATGCGGTTGTTCTGGCAACTACAGTGAATGTGACTGAGCAGTATGTAGATTACAAACTAGCAGAACAGTTTTTCCGCAGAGTACTGCTGCATGTGGCCTTTACCGAAAGATAGACAATACAGTGAGTTACAATAGGTTATCCGTAACAATGTGATTTGCCAAATAGACACCTCACAAACTATACCACACATTGCCTCATGGACAAACAATTCCAATACTGATGCAAATGGTCGATTTCGACTCGAGCAAATAATTACATGGAACGTAAGAATCAACCGAAACGCATAGGACAGTCCTACGTAAAAAATAAACACACGATATGAAGTTGTTACATCAGATCGGCAAGATCTGAAGAGCTAACCTGTGCGAAGCGCACTGCCACTTGCAGGACAGCCTTGTCAATGTCAAAATAACAAAATGTCATCGAGATGAGGCGGAAAACTATGGCTGACAACCAGATGCCGCAACATTGGACTCTCAACTAAAAGAATGACTCCACAAATAGACACGACCTACGTACTGAAATGTTACTTAATTAAATTGAATGAGCGCTTACCAGCAGTCACTGTGATGTTAGGAATAAACGTTGCCGTTTCTCCATCAACCACGGAAGTCGTTACGATTTCACATATACCGCTCCTTTCATAAATTTGCTAATACCAGAGGGAGATTAAAACGGGCGAATACTACCCTTTCATTTTATACATTATTTCATGTAATTACTATAAATCCGAAGTGGACTGCCTTTACAGCAGTAAAATGGTAGGACCAATGAGCTAGCGGTTTATCTCCAAGTTAACCAATGGTGTTTGAGTTCGAACAAAAACACTACAGATGGGATTGGTGACAAATGCCACACAAACCCATTCGTAATCTGTGTACTCTTCTTAGCCTCGCTATTTGGTTATTAACTCCGTGACAATCCAATAAAACTTCCAATAAAACCTACCTACGTTATGACGTATAGTTAAACTGCAGTGAAGTCTACTTCTTCAGCAACAGGGTGATCCAACAACTCCACAATATTACCGGGAACCCTGTGACGTCACATCAGAAGTGACATTAGTATTATCAGAAGTGATTTTGCACAAAATGTTCTCTTTCGTATACTGCCCACCTACTTTCAAAATACTGTCTGAAGGGTCGAAGAGAGGATTTGAACCACTTCGTTGATATGCCTAAAACAAACCAGGAGGCAGAGTACTGGGGCCAATGCACGAACGATATATGTGATGGATGTAGCCTTGGTAACAGCAAGCATCCCCACGCTGGGTATGAAATTTATTCATTACATTGTTATGAAAATGCCAAAACAGTCAAGAGAGGTAGACAATGCATGGCAATAACATTTTAGGAGAGCAATGAAACATTAGGTACTAAAATCCACCATTAATACATTTATTAAACTACAGTTTTTACATTTTTATTTTCAAATTTGAATTACAATGACAGTTCCAAGTCAATTAAATACTTCAAATGCATGAAATCAGACATTACCAGAACAGAGTCCATGACATACATGCATTTCCTTTCTTTACTGATGAGTACATCTGGAGCAGTAGGCAGCAACTTCTACTTCAAAAATGAAAATGATCCACACTCACAACTACAAGTGGTATAAGTGGAATGTCACCCTTCAAGAGATCATAGCATTTCAAAATACTGTCTGAAGGGTCGAAGAGAGGATTTGAACCACTTTTTGCCACATTATACAAATCATTGGCAAAAGGAAGAATGAATAAATTAGAACAAAAATGAATTAACTGGTGTTAAGCTGCCCTTTACTTTTCAACAGTTAATCTACGGTCATGATCACTGCCTTTCATACGCTCACCGCAGAGTCAGGTCAACCTGACAGTTAACACCATTACTATAATCATTTTAGGTTTATACATGAGGAAATCTCCAATGGTCCCTCATAAATCAAACCCAATTGGAATAAAAAGGAAAAAAACAGCATATTTTTACCAGATGTGCACATTGCCACCACAGCCCATAATGGGAGTCCCTTCAAATTCACCGCAATGACAACAGTTCAGTAGCATTAAAATTTAATTATAAATTAACTCAACAACAGTATTGTACCCAAAATCCATACACCAAGGGCAAAGCCAGGAAAAATTTGTATGTATTGATTTTGTAAGACCCAAGTTGCCAGCCCAAAAATGTTCCTTTTTAAATTGACACTGCTACATTTATATTACCATTGACACTTCGATGTGTCCCTATTCTGCTATGACAGTTACATTTCTTTACACACACAGGTCTTCTCTGTATGGAACTCTAATACAGGCACTTAAAAAGGGAAAGCACAGCTAGGCACAAGTGAAAATCAAACACCAGACAGTCTCATCCCCAGACAGGCACTGTACCACACTGCATTCAATGACTTTCAATAGCAAAAGACTACTGATTCTGGACATGTTGCAGAAAGTGTGAGGGAGGCAGGATAAAAAAACCAAATAAGACCACATAGTGTTCTGGAGTGTTTGTGAAGCATTAGAGAGATGCTAAGGCTGGACATTACCATGGACAGCAATCTTTGAGGTATATACCATAATTACTCTATGCTTCTCTTGGTATTATACAACGGAGCTTCAGTTTGCTGTGTCCCCCATCTCATAAGCGGAGTGAAAATCATTCAGTATTAACTCTCATTCAACGTTAACTCTCTTGAAATGTCCATCATGACAGGAGAGCAGTACAGTTCTTAAGCTGTAAGATGTTTAGTGAGTTTTGCAGTTCATATGAACCATAGAATATGTTAAATCTGCCTCTGTATCTTCAAAACTTAGTGCTCCTTAGTCAAATTGTTCTCTCACAGATATTTCCAAGGCTAGAAAGGCAAATTCCACTTTGGTTGGACAAGGAAACTTCATCTTCGGGCTGGAGAGAATTTTATCTTTCCGAAATCTTGTCTGGTCATTTGGAATTCCTTGCTGGCAGAACATGTTGTTGAAAGAATGGACATTGGTTGAATTCAGAGTCAAACCACTTCAAATCTCTTTCTCAATCCTTCTTCAAGTCTGTGGTTTTGTATAGGTTAACATTAGGATCGGGTGTGACTGCCAGCTGCTTTTGGTCAATGGGCAGGGTTGTAGGCATCACACTGTCATTGTTGACAAGAGCACCGTAAGAAAAAGAACCGTTATAATCAGGCTGGACCACCCAACCTTTATCATGGATGGTCGGAACACCTGTAATGAAAATTAGAAAACAACACGAAGCCTCTCATTATAAAGTTACATCTGTGAGGTAACACTTTAAATATAATGTAATACAGATAAAATGAAATGCTAACCTTGAAGCATATCCATGGTTACATAAGGCTCAAACGCTTTGGCTTTCTTCTTGTTTTTGGTGACGAGGAAGACTCCCAAAAAGCAGGCTACACATCTACCAACACCACAGAGGAGCAAAGTTACTGAAAATCACTCAAGTTTACTGATGCTTCATTTACCACACAAGGCCAGCTAAAATGGAGAACTGTGTCTCTCCAGAGATGAGCAGAAGATAAATATATCTGGTTCTGACAGAAAATCATCTTAAAAGTTTTACTTATACTTTCAGACATCATCATTACATCAGTTAACAGCTTGTTCCCAAGAACATGACATTTTAATGCTAACTCACCCCAGCAGGAACATGCATATATGGAGGACATCTTCATGATTGAATTCCATATAAAAGACAGCTCCTTTAATGAAAGAGAAACAGCAGGAGACTGAATAAGGGATTTCCAGTATTAAAACCTCGTAATAAGTTCCTCTATATACAGAAAATGAAGGAAAAAGAGAGTGGGGAGAGAAAGAAAGAAAGATAGAAAGAAAGAAAGAAAGAAAGAAAGAAAGAAAGAAAGAAAGAAAGAAAGAAAGAAAGAAAGAAAGAAAGAAAGAAAGAAAGAAAGAAAGAAAGAGGAAGAAGTGACTCTTACCTGCCCCGATAGCAAAGGTGGTGGAGAAGATGTAATTGACACAAGCAACCAGGGAGGAGTCATACAACTGTGACGCCTGGGACAAAAACCTGTAAGACAGGTCAGAGATCTAACATTAACTGTATTATTTAATCCAGAGCCATGAATAAGCTGTCCAAAAGCCTCCACGCCACCACATTCATATCCAGGAATACACGGGAATCTATCACTTCCCGTTTAAGATAGGCTCACTCATTCAAGCTTTCTACCTGATCATACTACACCAACATAAAGATCAGTAACTGAAGGAACAGGAAACTCACGTAGCCTGGAAGACTACAGTTGCTGCCATGCAGACAAACATGACATAGAAGATGGGGTAGCTGAGCTGGAGTGGCCCGTTGACGCTAAGCACGATCATACCAGACACAGCCTTCACCGTGATGACTGTCACTGAGCCTGAGACAGGCAGAAATACAGAGATATCATTATCAGAGAGAGAAAAATATCACCGCAATGACTGTCACTGAGCCTGAGACAGGCAGGAATACAGAGATATCATTATCAGAGAGACAGAAAAATATCACCGCAATGACTGTCACTGAGCCTGAGACAGGCAGGAATACAGAGATATCATTATCAGAGAGACAGAAAAATATCACCGCAATGACTGTCACTGAGCCTGAGATAGGCAGGAATACAGAGATATCATTACCAGAGAGACAGGTCCAGAAAAGTATCAGACTAACATGTAACTATGAAAGTTTGTGTGGACAGATCTTTTAAGCTAAAATCTGAAAATAAAGCTTTGGAAATTTCATTATATTGGAAAAACAGAGAATAAAGAAACTTCAGAGCAAATGCACTGTATGACAACAGCAAGGAGAACAAATATTTTGTCTGGAGGGAGAACTGCAACAGTTATATGACGATGTAATTTCTGAAGGCAGCATTGTTCAAATTTATGAATTTAGCTGACTCTTTACTACCAGGCCCAAGTCAATACCACATACAGATTCAGTCAGTAAAAGCCATACATTTGCGCTTCAGCTGTTATTACCAACAAAATTACTCACCCAGCAATGCAACCAAGAGAAGAATAAGGACGAGGTAGTTAGCATTACGCTGTTTGTAGAAATAAAGGATCAAACAGAAGGTGATAATCTCCAGAAGCTGTTGTGTGAAAAAGAAAAACACATTTCAGCTGTGAATCTTGATTAACATTTCTAGCACACATAAACAACTGTGAAACAGAAGGTTTGAGAAAAGGAATTTATCCTAAGAGTTGTTTCTTTCTGAATGTTAAAGGTTTAAATTACAGTTCCCATTAGCAAGCACTATCACCCTAGCTCATTTGCAAATAAAATATGATCATTTAATTTGAACTTTACTGGTGACAAACATGGTCGCTTCATCCATGCATGAAATCCCCCCCCCCCAAAAAAAACAAACTTCAGACTCTTCTGAAGCAAGCTGACCATCTCAGTTTCAATATTTATGATAACAGAGCAGATTGACACATCTTGTAGAGACATAACATTTGTTGCTTCACTCTCATTTCGGTAGCTATGGACCATAATTATCAATATTAAACACAGTCCCTGAAAAGTTATACTGAAATAGTTCAGTTGGGAGAAAAACATTAGGCCTATATACAACATTAAAAGAGGACCTTACCAAATACAGGAGGGACGGCCATCCAATCACATGCTTCACAATGTTCTCAGCATTCAGCTTCTCATGAGAGTTGGGTCCAAATGTCACAAAGAGGTAGGTCCCACCAATTGCTAAGGCACATCCGAGGAAGGACAAAATGTACCGCTCTGAAAACAAGAAAAGTAGAAATGAAACACAGATACCAAAGCAGGGGTAAAATGTAAATGAGGTATTCAATGGCAAATTCAGTTAAAACCACAAAACTTGGAACAATTATTCCACCAAGAACACTGTACTGGCAACAAGAGTGAGCATTAGCTGTCTGTGGCTAATTCAGTGCAGAAGAGACTCACACTGCACAGCAGGAGGACAACTTCATTATAAGCACTCTCTCTGACTGAACTTTAAGTACAAACACAGACAATCATAGGCCATACTCACTCAAAAACTCTTTAGGCTTCCATTTCTCTCGCAAAAACAGGAAACCAAGTATTGAACTTGCTGTGGAGAACACAGTTGAAAATATTTTTCAATAACATGAGCAGACCAAATTAATTATCTGAGTAAAATGCTAGTGGAATTTTGATACAATTTTCAAAACAACCAGCAACTAAAAAAAGAAATCTTTTAACGGAAATGAAAAATGAAAGTATAGAAAATTGCTTATTATTCCATCCACGTTGTATAAAATGAGAGTCTGGATGTCTGACTTAAAAAGCAGTGATGGAATGATCTGAGGTTGCCCACTGGTCTAGTAACTGGTCACGTGCTTACCTATAATGGACACAGCATTGAGAGGGGCTATGAGAGAAAGGGGGGCGAAGGCATATGACACAAAAAGTGTGGCTTCCCCCAGGAACATCAGCACCAGGCCGCTCCACCACGTCTTGGTGCGATAATAAGCCCGAGGATCTTTGGTCCCTGCTAGCGCCACGTGACTATATTTCTGAAAGGGAAAAGATGACAAGAATTGGTATTATTAAAATCTGAGTTTAGAGAGAAATATTCATGTAAAATATGTCTCTTTTACATCTGATTCCAACCCTGTTTCTCTTTATAAACACTACGTATATTCTTTATTACTTTTACCGTCGATTATGTCTTAGACTGCTCAATTACAAAACAAAGTGGGCAAACACATTTTTAACTGCGCAGCGTTAGGATGATTTCACTGTGTTATTACGTTAACATATGAGGGTATTTTATTCATTGCGCCTGATGCGTCCAACATAACGATTTAAGCTTAACCAGTTAGGTTAGGTTAGAGCCATGTCATGCAACAAAAAATGTTTTATATTCATACGTAAAGCAAATCATTAGGTCTGGTAACAGAACTTGATTGGACAGCTTCAGTGACAGTATTACGAAAACCTTAAGTACGTCAGAGCTGGCAGTCAGTCACACCTTTCTGTTGACAGGGTGTAACAATAAACACTCCTTAAAATATTTGATAGACATACACTGTCATCTTTTCTCACCTGTATGCTGACAGAGATGCTGACAAGCAGGTTTCCAAATATAGCCAATAATGTTCCGATGAGATTCTCCTAGGATAACAAACACAAAGGAAACAGAGATGCTTTGAGTGACATGAAAAATCTTACACTGAACGCGCAAAATCTCAATAACCGTCAATACCCTTCACAATGTCTATCAGTGTCTACACCAGGACGTCGGTTGCACGCATACTGAGTTTCACATATAATGTAAGTGTGACGTCATGGGATAAAACCGCCAACAAAGACCAACAGGTTACGAGTTTTTTTTTATTGCCTCGTATACTTTTGCATATGTGCATACCAAAGCCCACGGTTTCCCTCTCGGAAATAGTATTTGAATCGACCTAGGAACTTATGTCCCACGTCAAATAATTGCCTGGCTGGCTGTAAACATCACATCACCAAACAAGTAGGTCAACCGACAAGTAACTGTAAGGTCGAGAATAAATTCATTTGCGTAAAGCGTTAAGGTAAACCCAGATCTACGTAAAACACTTCATTCATATGCACTTACTGGGTACGATCTAATATAGCAACTACACCATCTGTGCTAAACGAACTCATACTTACCGTATAAGACGTTGGGCCGTCCACAGATTCGTCGCTAATGCTGCTAATTTGGGCATGATTCACGCCTGCCATGGTCGAAAGAGCATATGGCAGGCAGCTAGTAATCAATAGCGGGTAAGTATCAGAATCCAAGGTGCGTAACTGCACTCATCACTTACAAATGTTTTATCTGAACACTTAAACCACTAAACTTCATCTTTCTGTCAGCTGGTCAGGATCATTTCTGCGACTCGCCATGTTCCAAAAACAGCTGTTTCCTGGTTCTACTTGTTCCTGTCACGCATGCGTTAACTGCGGTCACATGCGTCATACGAATTTTCTCATTGATAAACGCAACTGTTTTGCAAACGAGCCTCCCGTCGCTGCGCAAGTACTGCGGCATTATTTCAATTATGCAGATATTATGGTGGAGCCGAGGAGAGTTGTTTAGAAGCCAAGAGAAAGAGTAAAGATGAAGCCTGCACCTGATTAATATGTCAGGCTAGCTGAGGAGTTATCTGAAAAAATTGCAAAGGTGTACTTCTTTTGTTTAGTAATGATGTAGGCAGCTTTTCTTTTGAGATTCAACTTCTTGTCAGGTGACTGTTGTCTTTGTTGTTGCTGCTGCAGTTGCTGGACCAGAATCACAAAACCGTTCCTCAACATTACAGAGGCTTTCCCAGACATGTAATTAGCGTGTCATTACAAAAAGTGTGTAAAGTGGGTTAGTACACTTGTGTTCTGTTACTTATTGGCTACTGTTTTGATGGTCAATGTCAGCTAGTCAAGGACACAATGTATGGACAAGCGCTTGACTCATTTTTCCCGACGTAACACTGACTTTGAAGACACTCAGAAATTAATATCTTAAGTCAGCATAACAGCCTAAATCTATGCACGACTGACCTCTAATTAACTCTGTTAACTAGCATTACCAGTGTATCCAGAATCACTTTGTTTGCCAGGTATAGTAATGTACAGGAATTTGATTTGACATAATTGTGCAGCACTCAGCATATAAGACCTTTGCACAACAGCACAGGAGGAGATTAGGGAGTATAGGAGAACATGGGAGCCACGCACACATGCATAAGCAATAACCTAAGAAACGTAGGAGACTGTCGAAGGTAGAATTAGGAATATGTGAAATAGGCAGGAATGATATATATGCAACATCTACATATTAGGTATTTCAGTATTACATCTTTACATCATTTTGAGCAGCGTTACGTGAAATGTTGTTTGGTTTACATGACTTCTTGTCTGTTCCTTTCAGTTTGAGTTCTTTACTCCTTATACCATGTTTATTATTTTCACGCAGCATTCAGCAGAGGATCAGAGGGTATTGGATTATGTCATGAATATGATTCATATTTGAACCCTCCCTCTGTGACCAAGCTCTTCTTTTTGTGACCTGTATATAGACTCTTTTATAATGAGATCTTAAGCAGGCCACAAGACCCACCAAACACATGATGCAGGATACAAATGAGCCGCCATTTGTTTTCACCAAGGAAGCATCTAGAGGACATGTATGTGGAACATCTGTTTGCCTTGGGTGTTGTTGCATTTCTTACCACTAGAGGGTGATAGCGCAACAGGTAGTGGAGTTGGGGACCAAAATCATTAGTAATTACAAATGTGTACAGTGGTAAATATTTTCGTCACTACGGTATCTATCTATCTATCTGTCTGTCTATCTATCTATCAATCTGTCTATTTGCCAAATATATAAATAAGTTAAATAAAATAAACCAATAAAAATAAAAGTTGCCTGAGAACCACGTTTCCACTGCTTTATTGATTCAGACAAGTTCATTGCTTCCATAGTTACCACATTTGCACAGTGCAAAACTGTACAATATTGGAAGTTAAGCACAGGAAAGCATAGAAAGTGAAAACCCACAGATCATTCAGTAACAAATCTATATATAATATTCCCTTATTCACAGCCCAGTTTAACCAGACAAAAAATAAAAACAACAACAACAACAACAACAAAAGTTCCAATCACAAAAGTGGTATTTATTGACCCAGATAATTATTATTCCTCCACAGAGCATTCACACTGTCAGGACTGTGGCATGAGTGTATCAGGCACATCAGTGTCAATGCAGGGATCAGAGTGCTAGGCCACCCAGAAATATTTGGTTAACAGCGGTCCTGTGGTCAGAAACTGATCATTGATGAGGCACTAGTGGATGGCTAATGCAAACTGTGCATGACAACAGACGAGCCTTACTCTCTGACTCCAACAAGGTTTACCTACAAGGTAGGAGTTTCTAATGAAGGGACCAGTGAATGAGTGCTGATATGTAGAGTCTAACAGCACTGGGACGTATTACCATACACATCACTCCATTTTACAGATTCATAAACATCTTGCCAGCCACACAATACCTGCCTGTCATCAAAGTATAAGTTGTAGTTAAGCTAAGAAAATATATTTTTATCGACACTGAAAGTAGAAATTGATGAAAACCAAAAATTTCTGGCAGACGAATAAGGTCTGGTTTTCATCTGGCCCATTTGAATTTGTTACTGAATAGCCCTGGTGTAAATTTACAATGCTACATGTAGCATATCATTTCATCCTCATTATCTTCAGCATTCAGTAGACTTAATCGATTAATGCTGATTAAATATGATGACGAACAATTAACCACTACTTTGCACGAGTTAAGTTAGTAACATTTGCTTGATTTCCCCAGTGTAATAAGTTTGCATAATGTACAGCAAGCTGGTCATTATCGCGAAAAAAACCCTGACAGGGTGATGCAGGACCCCAACGCAAAGTGGAAGGGTGTTGAATCACCCTGAAGGGGTTTACTTCGCTATAATGACTGGCTCGCTGTACATTATCCTGCTTATTACACGGCTACTTACCAAAGAAATCAATAAATTTGACACAAAATATTGATTTAAAAATGATTTTATTGCATCTGCTAAAAAAATAGTTCCATAGCAATGGTCTGTTATACATAGCAGCAGTCTGCTATACAGAAATAACAGACTGTAGAATGCTGTAACTGACCAATCAGAATCGAGTATTCAACAAAGCCGTGTAATAAATAAAGTTTACAGTATAAGTGCAAGAATAAGGATTCCAGGTTTATTTCAGAGAATCCAGTAGAGAGCTTCAGACAGTGTCAAATATTTTGAGGTTTTGCATCTGTCAATCATCAACAGACACCAAATATTGGGCTGCAAGGGCATGACCTTAAATGTCAGTGTGATATCAATGCTTCAGTAGTTCAGGGATGCAGAGAAGAGTAGGCCAGCCGGCATGACACTGCAACTGCCGTCACTGCTACCATCACTCCATCCATCACAATTAAACCTATTCTGCGGTTCTTGTGCCTCTTTGGTTCTTCCAGGATATCTGGAGAGGACATACAGTGGTTCATGAAAAGAAAAATAGAGAAAATGGATCACAACCCATAAGTGAAACATTACATTAAGACTAAACACCACATGAAACCCTTATCAGTTATAGTGGAATCCATTTTCTTATAAAATGTGTGCTCTGCATTTTGATGACATATGAGAGATCATGAGTTGGTATAGTGCAGTAAACTCTTACCAATGACAGTGACATCATAAACGTCACTGAGTTCAGTCTCGTTGCTCCACAGAGTGTAAATTCCACGATCAGATAATGCCATCTCTTTAATCACTAGAGGGCTGTCACTGACTGATAATCTCCCCTCATATTTTTGAGGACTCCAAATTTTTTCACGCTCCACAGTGCAGATTTTTTTCAGGCCCTTCAACATCAGTCCCTTGGAAATACACCTCGAATGGATCTGATGTAGGCAAATCCAGTCTGAGAGATTCACCAGCTTTTATTAGGAGTAAAGTCTGGTTAGCTGTAGGATATCCAACAGGTATTGCATGAAAAAGATGTGAAATTCTCAACAGTACAATCTCTAGCTGGCTGTGTAAACACTGCATCAGGCTTAGCCATCAAAAAGTAAAGTCAAAAAAGAAAAATTGTGACATCTCAACAAATATTACAGGCACACTATGCTGGTCATGACTAAGTTTTAAGCTGTTTTATATATTTAAAAATTTAGGTCTGTGATATTTTGTTTTAATAGTTCAAGATACACTACAAAGCTCACTGAGAATGTACAGTTTTATCAAACTGAAAATATTCATTGTGCAAATAAATTCCCTGCACTCTGTACGTCAGAAGACTTTATGACAGTGAATGAAATATCTCAGATGTAATTCTCTGGTAAAGCATGGGATAGGGCTCAAGGTTCAAATAACATCATGGACAGCATATTAAACCTTTATTGGCTGTACTCATATCTCTGTGTTTCAATTTGCAGTCTGTATTCAGATGACATTCGAGTTAACCTAAGGGGGTGTACCGCTGTAAAGTCCTACCATTGATGGAGACACTGTAGACACACAGGGTTTTATCAGTCTTCTCATCTTTCATAGTGTAAACTCCACTAACAGATGGTTTCACTTTACTCAGCACTAGAGAGTTATCCCTGACTGACACTCTCTTCTTGTATTTAGGACGACATTGATACAAGATCCCCGCTACAGTACAGATCATAATGGTGTCTGCAGAACCAGTCCTGGTGAAAAACACCTTCACATGGTCTGGTGATGGTAACCCCAGTTGGAGAGTTTCTTCAGGTTGAAAGGATTTTTGAGCTAAGGGAGAAATTTGTGATTAATATATAGTAAAGGTCCTTTTGCCTTGTATCACATTACATTTTGTGTATCCTTTGGCAGACCCCTAAGAGTGTGGGCACATGGATGCTCCTGTTTTTTTTTAATGGGACAACATGCTTGCCCCATGCAAATGACTGTCTGTGTTTTAATTTGATTAAAATTATGTGGCAAAACTGAGGAAAACTTACTGTGAACCCATAACCTCACACTACAGAGCTCCTTCCCATCACAATGACCACGACAAAAACCAGTATCACTGGCCTCAACTGATGAGAGGATGAGGAGGGGGCTGTCTATGTTGCTTATATGGTAGATTTGAACCCCAGATATTGCCTCACAGGATGTCTGGTTACATCGAGCTTCCATGAGAATATACCTGAACACGGCTGGTTACAGGCTAAGTAAGCTGTTGCAATGTAATTCGTTACGGCTGTAACAGGAAAAACTGGCCCAGAGGTAGTCACTATGAGAAGAGAAATCATTTGTGAATTAGTCAGTGTTTTCATTCTGTGTCTGCAAGAAGCACAATAATCATTTTCACCAGTTTTAATCTGTTGCGGTTTCATACAACATCAGAAATGACACAGTGACTATATCACAGTTTCAAGACTTACGAGATGGACAACTGTTGAATGAGGGAGTGCGGTGTGTAGTTAGCGTGGTCTTTGCTGTGTTGATGAAGCACTGTGACAAACAATGGAGTGAGGTATGGCCTTTAACCAAAAGGTATAATTAAACTAAATATACTATAAACTACAGCTATAAATAAACTATATTTATAAACAAACTATAACTAAAGGTATGACACACAACAACAACGCAAAGACTTTTTCTCCAGGGCTGTATACCATAGGATATATAAATGTTTCGACCCCCTCCGAACTATTGGTTTTACCTCTTTTGGTGGGGGGTCAGACGTCCCCCCAGTCCCCCCCGTAATTTGAACCATGCTTAGGACAGAGCAGGCAGCGCATCACCATCAATTAATGAGTCAGGTAGCACGAAAATTAATGACTAAGTTAGCTTGCCAAGTTAGCTTACCTGGGGGTCGGGACAGTTTTAAATTAACGAATGGTCGCAAAATGGGTGTTTTGATGATATTGGCAATACAATGATATTGGGAAATTCACAATACATACAACTGAAACCTATCCAGACCAAAATTCGTAATTTGCTCCCTGAGACATTGGCGGATGGCAAAGGACGTTAATCCGAACAAGAGATTAAGTAAGTTAATAAGTAAGTAAGTAAGTAAGCACCTATCAGAGGCTTAAAAAGCCACCAGATAATACTTGAAAAAGCACGATAAATTATGTATATACAGTATTTTGACATGAGAGATACGTCAAGTATCTCTCATGTGTAACATGGCAAAGAAAGAGCCCAGATTGCTTTATGGAAACGAGTGACAATATTTTATTCATTTCCTTGGGTAAAGAATCAAAGATGACAAAAGTGGTCATAGCTTTAATGTTGTTTATGGGAGGTCCTAAGGAAAAAAAAACAACAAAGTCTTGTACGGGTGCCCAAATGAAAATGAGGGAAACAAGCAGTTCTATTCTAATAGATGTATATTAATCTTCACCTGTTCCTACATCGGAATGCCTAAAACCATCCCAAACATTTGCCAGAGGAAAAGAAAGTCACTGGAAGACACACAGATTAATGTTACGTTTAATGAGACACAATATCAGGATTAAGCATCTTACATTCCATAAGTGCAGAGTTTCTTTGAGCACAGCAGAGATACACAAAATGCCCACACACTCTCTCTCTCCCCGTCAGACTGATTTGTGTTCTTCTCCCTCTGGTCCAGTGCTCTTCACGGTGCTCAGGGAGTCAGGAGC
This sequence comes from Chanos chanos, assembly GCF_902362185.1. NCBI lineage: Eukaryota > Metazoa > Chordata > Actinopteri > Gonorynchiformes > Chanidae > Chanos > Chanos chanos. Next base: position 23,627,246 of record NC_044504.1, read on the forward strand.
AGATGAGATGAATATGGCTGCTGTGTTCAGTGTGTTCAGACAGAAGATCCTCCATGTCATGGAAACCCTATGGAGCTTTGATACCTCAGAGGGTTAAATTACCTGAAACAAATGAACCAGCAACTAAACATAAAATGAATAACAATATACAGACAGCTTATGGATGAACAATCTCACTTAAAGACGAGTCCAAATGGATACATGGAGAAACATTTCTAATATAGTCAGACTCAAATATTTGTAGGTGTGTGTGTTTCGTAGCTTACCTTGGATGTACAGGTTCTAAGGTCAATCAGGCAAAAAGATTTCTTTCAAAAGAGGTCTCCAAACGCGTCCGCAGGGCCAGCAGTCTGGGTAGAGGGAGTGCTCTGTCATAGACAACACAAACAATTAAAAAAATATTTAGTTAACAAGGGATGACACTACATGTGCTCCAAACAATCACCTGGCAAAATCTAAAACCAATCAGTTTAACAATTCACAATTTGTCCACAATTATCAGACATGTTCTCTTCTTCCCAAAGCCTCCTCTCACCGAGATGAAGGGCGGTGCTCCAAAAGGGTTGTTCCCAAAGGCGTCATCGAAAATGTCCATGCCTAACCCTGGAGTAGGGGTTGGGGCTTGAGTGGAACCAGAAACTGGATTTGAAGAAAAGGCTGCATCCAGGAGGTCTTCAGCTGGGGCAGGGGTTAGGCTGGGAGTCTGGATGGGTGCTGCAGAGGGGTTAGACTGCCGTGGGGCAGGTTTAGGAAGCTCTGGGAAGACACATGATGGAGAATGCTCTACATCAGCACATAGAAACAACAGGCTTATGGAATACAGTGATGAAAATATCATGGGACCAATGGGCCATGAGAAATATTATGGTTTATATTTTTCACAATTAGTACTCTTAAGCAAAAGCTAAAAGAGCTTTTGTAAAAATGTTTCAGCTACACAACTGTTAGAGGCCAGTATTTTAAAATTTTGATCAACATCATGGCACTGTGCAGTGTCTATTAAAGCAGTTTTTACCCTAGTCAGACTATGAGACAGTAACAAAACAAAAATGACAAAAATCCTGTCTCTTGTTCTGCCATTTTGCTTATGTATTTATTTACCATTTGGGGTGGGTGACAACTGATTGATGTCGAAGTCGTCATGATCAGCTGCATCCTGGGCCATACCTACTTTGCTGGAAAAATACTGATCAAATGCTCCACTCCCATTGGTGCTTGGTTTGGCTGTCCCTTGCTCATTGTTTTGGGTGGGAGCAGCAGGGGGTTTGGCCAACTGGAAGTCTTTAAACATATCCTTGCCAATCTTCTGCTCCTTCTCCCCTAAGGGGTCCAGAGCTGTGAAGGCACTTTTCACCACAGGGGTATCTTTTACTGGGGGACGAGGTGGAGGTCGATTGGTGACCACTGAACCCTGCTGGCCTCCTGGCAGAGGCATAGGAGGGAACCCGCCTGTCTGGAATGGGTTGTTCGCTGGACCTGAGGGTGGCCAAGCCCCCATTGGAGGTGTCGGGGCCGGTCGACCCCAAGCTTGAGTGACGGCAGGGGCGCTGAATGGGGAGGTTGTTTGTGGTTGCCCCCATGGGGCGGTTGGCATGCCCCCAAAGGCAGGGGGCTGGGAAAAGGCATTTGGCTGAGCACCTGGAATTGTTATCTGGGGCACACCACCTGAAGGTGGGAACAGGGATGTAGCAGGCTGTCCCCATGGAGACGAGGTGGTGCCAGGGGCTTGAGTGACAGATGGAGGACCTAGAGACATTGATCCTAAAGGACAGAGATAAAACACATCTAAGGGAGGATAGGTAACAGCGTACTTGGTTGAATGGTCAGTATATATGAAGTGTGCACAGATATTCACAAACCCCTATATGACTTAAATATGATTGACCCAGAACAAATCATGTTTGCCCAGAAAGTAGCACCATACATTGAACTACAATTTTTTGTTTAATTGTAAAGATTGTTGAGGGCCTGGTTAGTCCCCAGTCATACCCAAAGCATTAACAGTAGAGGCAGGATTGGGGGCAGCACTGAACAGATCCGCTGGGATGGATGATGAGTCAGACTGGGCTGATGTGCCATCACTCGAGGCCGGTGGCGCAAAAGGGTCACTCCCAAACAAGTCATTGGCAGGTGACTGTGGAGAAAACTATGTTTTTCAGGACATGTTCTACACGAATACTGCACTGTGTACGTTCTTCTGTCTCATCTCCTCAGAGTGAAGAGTGCAAACACCATGGTATATTCAGAGCTATCTTACAGATACTCCAGTTATATGAGCAAGCTCCTGATTAAACAGTCCTCTGATGTTTACCAATGGTTTACTGTCATTTCCGTATATTTCTTAGAGTCAACACTTACCTTGTGCATATTTTCTGAGGCATACAAAACAGATCAAAAGTCCAATGTTGATAAATTAGTGGGTCAACAGTTTCATTTGTGAAAGCAGGCCAGGTTAATTAACATGAAATTTCATAAGCAGAAAGCCTGGAAATATCTTTGAATGTGCACCCCTTTGGTACAACAACTGATGAATTGTAAACTAAAAACCATTCAAAAAACCTAAATTATCCCAATAGGAATTAAGCCTTTAAAAACGAATCATGCAGAAATCCACGATGTCTCAATACAGATCCTGGAAGTCATCACTTTTTTTTTTTTAGTTTAGTTAAAGCAGAACGTTTGTGGGATGGAGACATGCTGTATTTACTGAGCATGACTGCTTTGGTAAGAGTGGACATGCAATAACATAAACCTCTGATTGCTTTGGTAAGAGTGGACATGCTATGAAATGGAAATGAAGTCCTTCTATGGAAATGAAGTCCTTCCAGAACCAGTAATGAATACCACCACTGCGCCTCCACCATTGCTACTTAATCCACACCATCCTTCTCCTTTACCCATCACTATCTACCTTTCAGTCGGTGAATGGATATTGTGCCAAGGAGTCACTGAACTCTTTGATGGGAGAGACTACAAGGACATGTCCAAATGGATAGATCCTCCTATAACAGTGTTCCTCAGATCAGGTCCTGTAGAGCCCAAATCCTGTTTGTTTTTGCGTTCGCAATTTTTTACCACAGGTGTGTGCACTCTCCCTATCAGAGACCACACTGTTTCACTGACGAAAGCCAACAAGACTCCAGACCTCCTGGATCCGATCTGAGGAACTAACTCTTATAAGAGTATGGAAAACGTGTGGATTCAGACCTATAGACGCTTTAACCACAATGAAATGCCCCATTCCCCATAACCTTCATAAATACCTCACAACCTTGTAGAATGTCCAGTCTTGGTTCTAGTGGGCTGGCATGTCATTTTGTCACCAGTTTTCTGGGGAAACCTATTAAAATGGCTACAAAATGGAGGCTTTAAATATCATTTATGAGCAAACTCTATCCTATTCATTCCTCTTTCAATTGCTTAAACAAGCATTGATGCACAACAAAAAGCCATGTGACCCACCAACATCAAATTTACATGCTAATGTCACACTGTAACTGTAAGGTCTAGAGTGCCCTTATAGTCTCTCCTGGTGGTGACCATCCCACAACAGTGTGCTCAGATGTGCTCTTGAGTGAACATTTTTCTGGTTTTCACCTTTTCTTTTTTCCGTGAGCATCCATACTTAGAACTTTGGGGAGGTGGTTTGAGGAGAACCATACTGCCATTTTGGATCTTGAAGGGGGTTGATTCAGCCACACCGTTACAGAGAGGCACCGTTTTGGAAAAGCTATGCAGTGAATCATCAAAGCCATTATATTTAGGAGGAGTTTCAAGTACAGAGGGGATGGATTTGACATATCCATTATGAAGGGGTGTGGTCTGAACCGAAAGACAAGGAAAGGGATTTTTGTTGACCTCTCCATTCTGTTCTTTGACGGAAATCTCAATCATTTTTGCCATTTCGCCTCCTGGTGGCCACTGACTGTTCTGCAAACCTAATAGTAAAGTCTCTTCAAATTGCTGACAGAGGGGAGCAAAGTCACCATTCAGCCTCCTTTTCCCTACTGGCCAGTTAAAGTGACAATCTGATTGTTGAGGGCTGTGATTGGATAAGACCACACAGCGAGAATGATCTGACTGGTCGACCGATATTCCAAAGAAGTTGTCATTGAAAGGATCTGGGCTGGGTGTGGGGAAAAAGTCTAAGGTGGGTGAAAAAGTGTTTCCAGTGGGTGTGTCCCAGGAATCAGTGGGGTGAGAACATGTGAAGAGATTTCCTTTAAGGTGGGAATTAGAGTTGTCAATCACAGGAGACGGGTCCATCAGTTTTAGATTGGACAGCTGATTATACGAGGAAGAAAGTGAAAAGGGGAAAGAGGAAAAAGGGAGAGGGATATGAAAAATGAAGAGGGTATGAGGGGAGTAAAAGCAATGGTTAGAACAGCTTAAAGCTTGAGCTCTCAGATGATTACAAACAATGAAATGAAACATGCAAAAGCGATTAAATATCATTACTAGCATGGAGAAGCACACAGACCAGAGCAGTTTCAGTCAAGGGACAAGCTATCCTATAGGAATTTACCAGAAAAATGATCACCACATTGTACAGGACCTTGGTTCAGACTAGTTAAGAAACAGTATGCAAGAGAATCTATTTAAAATAATACTATTTTTAAGCACTACTGAACTACTAAAAAGGTCATACACAAAAACAAAATAAATTCAATCAAGTCAGTAAACATTCACTAATTCTTCATTCCCCCTGAAATAAAATCAATCTGATACCATCTCTGGTGGAACTTGCTGCATTAAAGCACAAACTGAGTAAGCAGCTGACAAGCTATGCTCCTGCTGACCACGTTCGGCTCTGAGCTCTAGTTAGTATGTGTTTGAAACAGTATCGGAGAAAAACTTTACCCGATTAGGATTTTTCAAAGTATTCTGGCCAAATTAAAAAACAACAACAAAGATCTGCATGAATAGCTAGAAATAATTTCATAGGGTCAGTAATGCATCTCAAAATCACCAATAATAACTGGCAAATTTGTTATGGAATCGATGTGTTACCGAGAGGTTTTAAACAGTAAATATTCATTGCCAATTTAAGACCACTGGATGTTCCAGTAGTGCCATTTCTGGTGTGTGTATGTGTGTGTGTGTGTATTACCGTTGGAGAGTGGATATCTGGTGGAGTTGACATATCTCCAAACAGATTCAGCTGCTCCATTGTCTGAAATGACGAGAAAGGTCACAATAAATGAAAGAATAACCTAATTATACTGTCATTTTTATTGGAAAATAGGAATAATCTACAACTGATATCAATATCCAACAAGTATAGGTAAACAATAATAAGTAACAGTTAGGTAGGGAGTATTATAACATTTCAGTGTAATATTATAAACAGTATATACTATAACATTTTAATGTACTATTACACAATACATATCATATATAACTATCAATGAACATCTGGCTTGAAATTAATCATTCTCATGAAATGAAAGAGATTAACAGTTTTCAGCATTAAAAGTAAATATCTAGTCTTTTAAACAGATAAGAATGCTCACTTTGACTGTGCCCACTTGGCCATCCAAACTCAGCAAAGCATCACCACCATTCTGCAGACACAAAGCACAGTTACAGGAACTCAGATTCCAAAACAGGAAGCATAATGAAATAATGATGTGTAGGTAAAACTGCTGTAGAAATTTACCTCAACTACTGATTTATCGGCTTCATTCTGTTAAAAAAAAAAAAAAAAAAAAGTATATCAAAGGACTGGCTCCTCTGTGAGAAAATGGGCCAAATACACCCTTAGGAATTACTACAGTATTCTCAACCATAACCATTAGGGGGCAGTGTAGTATTATTGAAAAACATTGTGATACAGGCTTTTAAATCTTTTTCTCTCAGACAATCCCAGCTTTTTCAAAGGAACAAAAAAGAAAAAAAATTGTTCTGTAACTCTGGTTCAAGTTCATTTAAATGTTAGAAGTAAACACTAAAGCTAAATCACACTCACTTCCGTTTGTGTATTCAAAAACACTGCATACCCTCCAAAAAACTGTCACTGTATTTTACTCCATTTACTCCCACTTAATTTACTAAAACCATGATGAAGTTTTGATTTAGAACGAGAGTCAGCCAACTCGGACAGTAAGCTCTCGAAAGTTTGAGCAGTTCTAGAACCTTCTGAGAAGCCTCTTCTTCCTTCTTCCTCATGTTGAAAATCAGCTGAAAGAGATCCTTCAGATCCATGACCAATGGCTCTGCCTGAGAAACAGCGAGGGTGAGAAAGAGAAAGAGACCGCTTTTAAACAAAATTCAAATGTTATTGCACATAAATTGTATATAGGCCCCCTTTCCTTCATCATCACTTTAATTCAGAGGGCCAGAGTCCTTGAATAATACCACCTCACCCTCATTCTCAGATCTCTGTTACCTGCTGAGCTGTTTTAATAGCGAAAAACTGGTGTTGCCCCTCAGCTCCGCACACATAGCCAAAAGCGCGGTTATCTGTGACGTCTCGAGCAATGAAGGAGATCTTGTTTACTACGTGTTCATGTTCAATGACCTAGAAAAAAAAAAGAGAAAAGAAAATTTAGAGGTCTTGAACATTTGAGTTAACTGCATATAGCTGTAATTATTTCAGAATTATTAGTAATAATGTGTACAAGTCAGTCAAACTTGAGCTAATCTGGAACAAAAGGACACAGCACTCACCCCAGTTTTCTCATCAATGATTTTCATGCCTGTCATAGAGATGTTCACCCAGATTCTCTGTTTGTGTTTTCCCTGAGAACGTGCAGCTACAGCCATGCCCTGAATCATAAACAGGCACATGCACACACGAAAAGACTGTAAAAAATGGCTTACACACACACACACACATAGACACACCATTCTGTTCAATTCCTTTTAAAATCAAAAGCATTGGAACCAAACATCAAATACATTACACGCTACTCCCAAGAGGTTACAAAAGAAGTACCAATTTTGGCTTTGTACCTTGAGTTTCATCATGGAGTCCTGGCACATTTTGTCCCCTCTGGCTTCTGGTACATCATCCACCCCAATTAGTTTGGCTTTGTATCTCACGCCGTCTCCTCGAAACCGAGACAGCAGGTACTCATCTGTCTTCTCTGGTGCTGCTACTGAAAAATAAAATGCACACTCTCCATCACGAGATGAAAGGGCAGGAGGAAACACAGAGGAGGTCAAGAAAAGTCAGTCACTCAGTTCTACCTTTTTTCTTTTCCCACCAAAATGCTGTTTTGCTGATGATTGGGGTGACGGCGGTGGCGACAGCTGGTGTGGGAGAAGTGGGCACTTCAGCAGGGTCTTCTGGTGAGACAGCTGGCAGAGTGATAGGTTCAACGTCTGTGGACATGCTGAGGCTGGGGAGTTGTGCCAGTCAGGCACAGAGAGAGAGAGGGAGAGAGAGAGAAAGACAGACAGACAAACAGACAGAGAGAGAGAGAAGGAGCACAGGCGAAGCAGGAGTGACTTTGATATCACAGCACGAGGAGGCACCGACTGACAGGACTCTCAGTAAACACACATAATCGGATCTAGAGAGAGAGAGTGAGAGAGAGAATTATTAGATAAATATAAAAACTGGAAAAGAAGACCCCATATTACATCATGCGAGCAAATCTTTAGACAGACTGAGAAACATACATATGGTAAACTTACTGTGAAACACAGAGAAATCTAAACGAGATCTCTCATTTCTCATTAGGGTAAAGGAAAAATTTGTGAAACTAGAGCGAAAACTAGAGAAGAGAGAGATAGAAAAGGAAAGCTGAACATCAGCGTCAGCAATAAAAACGTCCTGTCTCGTGAGCAGAGGGAAAACAGTAACATCCTGCAATGTCTTCTCTTCCTGAGACCCGACAGTCCGAGGAATTTAACAGCTATAGAGTCAACTATGAACACAAACCTACGTCGAATGTATCAAGGATTGAATCACATTGCTGCTCCATTTTACAAGCAAGTCAACTCAGTCTGCACCTCTGACCATCCCTCTCTCCGTTTCCATTGCTCCCTCAGAGAAAACACATTTCCATTCCTTCTTCCCCCTCAAGTGCGTCCTCAATGAGTCCCCATCAGTATTTATTCTGTCTCCTTTCCTTTCCCCAGCTTTTATCTGTCCTTCTCAATCCATCTGCCTGACCCCTCAGTTCATTCACCTCACTGTGCTCTAAACATCAACTGCAAAAGTTATTTTTTGTTTTTTTCTTAAATCCTTTTACATCTGAAACAGAGAGCTTTTATTCCACCAGCACTCCACCAAAAAAAAAAAAACAAAAGTGGAATTTAACATATCTTCACAAGTGTGTGTGGAAATAAACCCTTTCTCTTCCTTAAATTTGTCCCAGAGTGGACTAATCAGTCCCAAACTCCATAACACACAGCTATGAGAGATGTAGGAAAACAGATCCCAGAACACAACAAATATAGACCACTTATCAATCATTTAGTTCTCAACAGTAAGTTCTGGGGCTAAGCATAACTGTAAAAATGGATGATTGTTTTGAATAAGACCTACCTCTCAGCCCACCTGCAGTTACAGTGTTGGTTGTTTGCTGTTCTCTGAGAAGTGGAAAGACAGAAGTGAGCAAAGGTTTGACTCAGATCAAAGGTCAAGCTATTAAACTGAGTTAATCTTAGTCCAGTGAGAATGTCCTGAAACGCTGTTACACTGATCTTGTGATCAGCTCTCTCACACTAAAGATTCTCTCTGTGGGACATTATGCTTCTGTCCAATAAAAAGCTCATGACTTTGAGATAGAACTGGAGCCAGTGAGGGGTAATGAGCCATACCTTTAAATGTTGACACAGCCAAACATCAGTACCTGCAATGTGAGAATGGAAAAGATGTCTCAAGGTGTAATTCTATACATTTCTTCATTCCAATCTAATCCTAATTCCACTTCATTTTCATTTTAATTGCTACGCTTATACACAGAACATGGATTGTGTCTAGTCCGCTTAAAACCAGGGACAGCTTTGATTCTTAAGACAAGCAATAGGCCTAATTTAACCTGAATGCATATTTTTTCATTCTAGACTGATTCCAATTCATTTATGTCTAAGACACAAGTTCAGAAGGTCTCTGACATGTCCCCTGTGGATTAATTTGGTGTGAGTTTAACTTTAACCAGACCTCCCAAATGATCATGTGAGTGCTGACTGCTTTTGCTGTAAGCTGCAGTCTTAAATTTCTCAGGAACATTAACTACACAAAGATATTTCGCAGTAATGTTAGACACACTCACAACAACTCTTCTCTAAACACTCTAAGCACCAAACAGTATAAGAGACTAGAAAGGACACTTAAAATTGGCCAGTTGTACCTGCACCATCCTGCTGACAACTGACAATTAGAATGAGGAAGGATCTGAACTGACTAACTAGACGAGACATACAGAGAAATTTCTATAAGGAGTTATCACTTTTGATCTGAACTGGTAATCAATGCATCTGCAAACACACCCATACATAATTATAAAAATAATTCATATATATATATATATATATATATATATATATATATATATATATAAAGCAGAAAAAGCAGCAGTGAAGTTGGATAGAATGTGCGATGTTTTCTGAGTACAGTAGGGAATATGGGAATAATGAGTGCAGGAAAACGGTGGCAGAATGAGTGAAATAACTGATAAGAGCACAGATTGCCTTTGAGTGACAGGATGACAGAGTCATAATGAAGGGTCATAACCTGAAATAATTCTCATCACCAAGAAACTATCTCAAATTACGCAACACGTCACAGGGAATCAGCAAAACACGCGTCTCAGTCCAAACATGCAATAACAGTTACTTTCATTGGGAGACACCATCCTGTTTCACATGTTCTGCCTCTCTCAATCACACATAGACACACTTTATACTTTATGGATGTACCAATCAAATCCTTGGTGATGCATATATTATCACCAGCGGCAGCACACAGTCTATAATAAAACAGTAAAGTGCTTTTGCTGCTGAGGGCACTTTTTCTTTTTTTTCTTTTTAAAGTGCTCCTTATGAGTGTGTTCAAGGTCCAGCACATCAGAGTACAGTTTCTTAGTGCAACAGCTGAGTGCCTTTTCAGGATATAACACCCCATATCAAACAGATACGAAATCTCTCAATCACTGTAAACACCATCAGTGTGAAAAGGGGAAAGTTCAGACTTCTCCTTACTCTATAAGAAGAGGATACCGGATCTGGATGCAATCCCTGCAACTCCGGAAAACTGCTAATCAGATCCTGATAAACTCTATGAATTAGCTCTGGCTCACATGATAACAGCCAGCTGGGAATCAGCTATCAGGAATGACTCTGTCTATGTGATTTAAGTTAGTCTATTTTTATTGTTGAGTTAAACAACTTCAAAATTTCCACTGTAAAAGGCAGACACTCACACATACACACACACACACACACACACACACACACACGCTCTCTCTCACTCGCTCTATCTAAAAAAAAATGCAAACCAAACTGCATAGCAGAGCTAGGTTAGAGAAATATCCAGAAAAGAGGTACAAGTCTCAATTTAAACAGCACACATCACACGAATGTGAGAAGAATGTGAGAGGAGACTTGCAGTAGTAGAATACAAAAGAGTTATAAGAGTTAGAACTATGAGAACAGGAGAGCAGGGCTGGTTCAGCATGAGAAACAGTGAAACAATTAATCAGTTTTGTTGATGTGCTAACATCAATAAAGTATGTGTGCCAAATAATACTTCATTTTATCAATGATTTTCAGGTAAAAACACTCCCAGTGTTGAACCTCGGGTGCCTTGCCCTAGGTGCTGACGATCTGAGGCCAAAAAAACGAGCAAGCACACCGTCAGTACAGAACATGACTCACTTTATGCCCTTGGTTGTTCAGTAACTCATATGCAGTTTAGAATTACAACCTTTTAGCTTTATTAAATTGCCTGTCAGCAACAACTGAAGGAGCTCACAAAAGCATCTGACTTATTCCGCATCAGCAACTTCACTAGATCATCTGTTTGCATAGATTATATATTCACCAAACAAAAAAATATCAAAGTTAAAAATGCTGCCATCTGCTGGAGATCAGTGGGACACTGCACTGACAACCACTTCAATTTAACACCACAGCAGAAGCATACTGTGTGCTATATTCCAGTAACTTGGTCAGAATATTAATGTTTAAAACATATATCCCTACAGAAAGTAGATGTGTGTTAATGTGTTATTAGAGTGGGTTACTTGCTGAGTTCAACTAATGCCACCCTCTGCCCCAACTTGCCATTGTCTCGGCAAATTCATTAACACGATGAACATTTAAAACAGAGATAAACAGAAGCTTCAGATCATGAACACAAACATATGTGTCACTCTCAAACTTTAAACTAAAAGGTTAGACTGTGGGGCAATCGTCCGATTTCTACGCAGTCAGCAGAATGAGTGAAACTAGAGTGTAAAATGGTGGCATCCATTTCACAGGAACATACACTGAAAGGGGAATCAGACATTGAGCAACTGTCTCTACGTATGAATATATATTTATGCATGTATCTCTCTCTCTCATGTATATGAGTGAGAGAGAGAGAGAGCATCCATTATATCCAGGTGCAGTCTTTCTTAAGGTACAAATCAAACTTAGAGGGCCTTTCTACCATAAAGAAGAGCTTACACTCTTCCACAGTTCATAAGAGCAAACACTGAGAGTCAGTCAACAACAGAAACTTCACTTTGGTGTAAACATGGCAACAAACCAACACACATGAGTATCTTGTCCTGATTTTTTTTTTTTTTTTTTTTTTAGTTTTCCTGTATAACACATTTGATTGGGTATCACATGTGTTTGTGCAAAGTTGAAGTCTGCAGAATTGCAATTTCATGTCTGGACTGAGAAATACTAACATGAAGCATTTCAACTAAGTAAGGAGCTGATTCCACAACGAACATAAACTATAAAACGCAACGAATTTATTCAAGCTGAAGGAAACTGGACGTATATCACAACTGTCAATTAAGATCAGACGTATTTGTCGTTGAATCCAGGGTTTCCCAGCCTGGCTTTACCTCAGATCTGCTTCATCAGCAAAGATAATTCCATCAGACATAAGACATAAAAGCTAAAAACTTGGCATGCAATTTTGAAGAGCCTGAACTAAAAATTTCGCGCAGAAAATGATAATACTAACAGTGCAAGCGCTCACTAACTTGCACGCGCTCGCAATCACATCCGACACACCTGCAATCACTTAAGAAAACTGTCTAATTGCTGTTGAAATGGTCTCAATATTTCACAGTATATTCCGTCTGTCGCCCTTCTTACTACACAAACCATGTAATGCATCAATTTGCTTAGCGGTTTGCTGACAACATTTAATACTTAAGCTGAATTCAGATTTTTTGGAGGGGGCAAAAAGAACGCAGCATCCGCCACTTACCGCAATAAAGCGCCCCTGTGAGAATTCCAAGTGCCCTAGACCTTAGTCTCCAGGTGAACTGTTTGCTGGACCACGAGGAGCTGTACCTCTATACGGGTAAAACCCAAAACTCGCGACCTTTCTCGGGTCAAGTGAGTCTGGTCAGCTGTCTCGCGCTCCCGCGATACTGTAACATCAACTCCGATCCAACCTTGAAGACTCGTGCACCACCCTCTGTCACCTCCCTCTGAGCACTTAGGCGTTACGCAAAAACTCACGTAAACCTATACCACACGCATAAACTCAAACGAAGTTTCAGTGATGATACGTGTCCTCAAAAAAAAAAGTCTTACTTTTGATTATGAGAAATTTAGAACCATTGTAATGATGCACCTGGTGCCTGTCTTCTCTTAAGTCTGTTGAATTTGGCACCTTAGTGCGAGACGTTTCCAAATGTTATTCACTGAATCCACTTTTAGCCAACAGATTGATCCAGCCATGCTAAAATGATAATATGAGCAAATAATGGTACTGAATGTTACCTTAGGAGGATCATACAGTGCTCTTACTAAAATACATACCAACAATTGGCCAGGTATGTTGTTTTAAGTTATGGGCTTTTTGTGCTGTTAGAGAAAAGGACTTTACAGAGCCACACCAACAATGATTCAGTTCCATCTGATTATCTGATTCATTCATGGGAAGGTCTGTCATGATATGGTTTATGACCTGTACTGCCTTTTAATGCTGACATCCTTAAAATAATGCTGAACTGGCTAAACATCGTCTAGTTCTTTGATGCAATGAAGTTGACTAATTTAAAGGAGTACAGATTTACTAAACTACCTCTGAGTCTACATGTTTAATATTAAAAAAGTCAGTGCATGTTCTGATTTGTTCTGCTGCAATATCAGCTGAAGCAATGATGAGCACAAAGGATTTAAGCCTTGTAATTTGGTAGACATGATCCCAGTGTCCCAGTGTCTTCAATGTGCATTTTACAGATTTCTCTTCACGGCCAAACCAAGCAGATGTCTACAACTCATTCTCCAACTGAAGACAGTGAACACCCTCTGAACACCCCCACCCCCCAAAAAACAGGAAGCGCCTCTTTAAAGGGTGAAGAGTCTGACAGTGTGGTGCAGTGCTCCGGAGGGACCTTGTGTCCTCACTGTTTTCCTGAGAAATAGCAGAGAGGAAGCCTCGAACAACGGAGGAAAAGTGGGAAACAGAGAAAAGCAGCGACCTCAGCACATATCTGAGAGGGGAATGGCAGGATCTGTGTAACAACTTTCAGCCCCAAAACTCCGGCATCACTCTCTGACCCCCCCGAGGTCACGAGCAGAACCACACTATTCCCCAAAGCCATCAGAAACAGTTAGAACAGTTGATAGCGTACTTGCCATAGGAGATGGGCTTTGCTGATTCAGCAGAAACGAGGCTGGGATTTTTTTAGTGAGGTCAGCAGAGATACTCAGAATCCAGGAAAGAAGCGAGAGAAACAGAGAGGGAGAGAGAGAGAGAGAGAGAGAGAGAGAGAGAAAGAGAGGGAGAGAGAGAGAGAGGGAGGGAAGGAGAGAAAGAGAGAGAGAGAGAGAGCGAGAGAGAGCGAGAGAGAGAGAAAAATAAATGGGTCACAGGGTCAGATATATGAGTGCATATAATGGAGAACTTACACACAAAGCTTATTGTATCTCTGTGTTCTCCTTGCCACCCAGTTTAACCCTGTGTTATTTTAAAGGTAAAATGAAAAGATAATTCAGCCTTCCTTAGATCGCCGTAGTGACTCTAACCCTCTGCGTTTAACCCATCTTGTAGAGAACACACACACCCAAGGAGTAGTGAGCACACACTAGGAGCAGTTGGCAGCCTCCGTGCCTGGGGAGTAGTTGGGGGTTAAGTGCCTTGCTCAAGGGCACTTCAGCCATGGATGTTTCCTGCCAGTCCAGGGGCTTGAAACAGCGACCTTTCGGTCACAAACCCGCTCTAAATACTTTAAATAGGAAATTTGAGCATTTCCTTCCAAATGACATGTATTTTTATCTTTTAATTTATCTCAACAAGAGTCCCATTTTCAGAATCAAGTGAAGTTCTTTCTTAAAACGTTTTTATAATAATCTGCAGTCAGATGCAATATTATATCATACAAAAACACTGAGAGAAATAGGTTTTATACTGTAACATGTGGATAACATGCAGCAGCCTGCCTTTACATGCAAAAGACTTCTGATCATCAGAGCTATCCCAGGAACAGTTTTTGTGAATCTGAATCTGAATATATGAATGTGAAACTCAGACTGCGTTTTCTCTGTGAAAGAAAAACGAAAACTTTCTGCAGCCCGTTGCACAGCTTAAACGTGAGAACTTTGACTTGCTCGCTCTTTCTCCACAAGTAGCTTTGGAACAGACAAGAGAATTTACGAATTAATTAAGCTTTACTTCAGGAAGATGACATTATTTATATGCATGTAGAAACTGGATCATATCTTTGGGTTTAACGTGAGGAGCGTAAAGAAGGACACGATCCATGTGAAAAAGAACCTGATAGGGTTTTACTGTACGGAACAATTATTACATATACGTGTTTTCTTGGGGACGTATTTGGGAGCTGTACGACAACATGTGCGTGCGGTAAAAGTCACTGGATAGAAACATCCTTGAATTGTGTAACATGAGTTGTGTTAATAAATCGGAACATTGTTTTCGTTCATTCGAATGCACGTATTTTTCTCTCTGTCTCATACTGACAAAATGAAATGATGACCCTCTGTATACGTCGCCTTCAGAGAAAGTGAGGTGTACTGCTTACAGTGTAAATATCATATCTCTACGCTAAGAAAGATGTCATTTAATTACATCAAGCTTATCTAATGAACTGTCCTTCAGTCAAAGCTGAATCCGGGTGTTTGTTTTGCTGCTGTACTTTAATGATTTAAGAAATGCGATTTGGCATCACGTTCAGCATCCTTCGAGGGGTAAGTTCAGTTAAATTTAATCAGTGTAGATTTTTTTTGTTTTTAACACTTAAAGGCAACTTCAGATTTCAGTTAGAGGGTGCCGTGAAGAGGGATACTTTTCACAGTTTAGACGAGAAGACCATCGTTTAAGGCTACTTTACGATTCACATAGTGTCTCATCTACGTCACCAGTGCGTCCACTACTGGAAAAATGGAGCGAACTACTGTCACAGATGGAGGTTTCAGTGGAAAAGAGACTACAGCTTTTTGCCAGGTATTTCATAATGATTTTGTATGATAATGAAACGAAAGATTATGAAAGAGCTTGTGTTTTAGAGAAACAAATGACTGACATAAGTTGCATTGTTCTGCTGATTTTGCGACCCTCTTTCTACTGGTGAACAACACAGTTAGATGTTTGTATACTTTTTCAGATGATGTCAAGTCGCCTCGAGCTGTGCTCAATCCAGACATTTCCAAGTGAGTTGTGAGGACACGTTCCTCCTCTTGTTAATTATCGATTAGCTTTAACGATAGCGCTGAGTTCTCAACGATCCCTTCTGTACTGTGCTCTCTTCATCTGTCACCATTTCATTCTTTGAGAAATGCACTGTACTCGCTGTAGCCTAGTTCATTTGTATGTACCAAAATGATATTAAGTTCTGCATGCCCAAGTCTTTCTCTAGCTATGAGGACAAACTATTCTTCATATTGATTTGACTATTTCAAGTCAAATGAAAATGAAAAACCTGTTTTCATTGTGTAGAATTCGGAACATTGGTATCATGGCCCACATTGATGCAGGGAAAACTACAACAACAGAGCGAATGCTTTATTACTCTGGCTATACACGTGCTCTTGGAGGTAAGGCACTGGTTACAAAGACTAATATCTGAAGACTGGGTTCTGTCTTACAGTTATACAGGCAATGTGAGTGTGAGTGTTTGTATATTGCATGTGTAAGTATATATTCTGTATATACATACTTGTGTGTGTGTGTAAAATGTGTACATGTGCTTTATAGATGTAGATGATGGAGACACAGTCACTGACTACATGGCTCAGGAAAGAGAGAGAGGCATCACCATCCAATCAGCTGCTGTCACCTTTGACTGGAGAGAACACAGAATTAACCTCATAGACACACCAGGTACATACACACACTTATACAGCCCTGCATTTCACAAATGCATAGAATCATCCTCCTAAACACACACAACCATTAGACTGTCGGAAACACATACACATAAACACAGCACGGTATCAACTTCATGAAAACACTAAAGATACTTAAACACACACATATGCAAATACACCCCCACATTTATTCATATAACCCTCAGACACACACACACACACAAACACACACAAATATTCTCTGGTGGTCTCAACCACAAATGCACAGACTGTTTTCAGATACATGTACTGTGTGTGTTGTAGGTCATGTAGACTTTACCCTGGAGGTGGAAAGAGCTCTGAGAGTGTTGGATGGAGCAGTAGCAGTGTTTGATGCTTCAGCAGGAGTAGAGGTTGGGACAACATTATTTTAACATTTTCAGTCTAACATTATTAATGTACATCTTCATTATCATCATTACTGTTGGCTCACATTGTGTGTGTGTGTGTGTGTGTGTGTGTGTGTCTGTGTGTGTATACACTATATTTTGACAGGCTCAAACTGTGACAGTTTGGCGACAAGCTGAGAAACATAAAATTCCGTGTGTGTGCTTCTTAAACAAGATGGACAAGCCAGCAGCCAGGTAACACACACATACCCGTACTCCATCCAGGCAGTAACACACACATACCCGTTCTCCATCCAGGCAGTAACACACACATACCCGTACTCCATCCAGGCAGTAACACACACATACCCGTTCTCCATCCTGGCAGTAACACACACATACCCGTACTCCATCCAGGCAGTAACACACACATACCCGTTCTCCATCCAGGCAGTAACACACACATACCCGTACTCCATCCAGGCAGTAACACACACATACCCGTACTCCATCCAGGCAGTAACACACACATACCCGTTCTCCATCCAGGCAGTAACACACACATACCCGTTCTCCATCCAGGCAGTAACACACACATACCCGTTCTCCATCCTGGCAGTAACACGCCAGACCCAGTGCATCAGCCTGAAAAGTTGAATGTTTCATCAAGAACATGGATAAATAGATTACATCTGGATTGTCATTCAGTTTTGAGTATAAAAATGTAAACTTTATTTTATTATAAAGTTTATATCAAATATTAACTCACTGAACTCATTATATGTGTTTCCCCACAGTTTGAGTTATTCTGTTGAGAGCATAAAGGAGAAACTGCGAGCCAACCCAGTCCTCCTTCAGGTAACTGTAGTTTTCTTTTACCCATAAAGCATTTTGTTACACGTATAAGAGCCTATATAAGTGTTTTCTGTTCCATATTGTATGTTAGTAAACTATTGTTATCATTATTACAAGGTTCAGTTATGTTGAGTCTGCATAGTAATATTTCTGATGGTTACAGTAATTGTATATATTTCAGTATGATAATGTAAAACTTAAGCCCTATATTAAATTTGAGAAATGTAACTAGTGATCATTCCTTAGCTTCCCGTTGGCAGCGGCAAAAGCTTCACAGGAGTGGTTGATCTGATCACGAAGCAGCAAATGACGTGGCATGTGAAATCACGAGCGGAAGACGGTCGTGTGTTTGACACCCGACCTCTTGACCCCTCTGATGACCCTGAGCTGTTCAGAGAGGCCAGTGAAGCCAGGGCAGCACTTATAGAGCAGGTACAGGAAACGAGCACCTTTCACCTCGACCTCATCATTTGACCTCAGGGCCTCTGGACATGAGGCTGACTAGTGGGGAGGAACTGGCGTGACATCATTATAAGTGAAGGGAGATTTTAAGGAACTGTTGTGACATCGTTATAGGTGAAGGGGGATTTTAAGGAACTGATGTGACATCATTATAAGTGAAGGGACATTTTAAGGAACTGTTGTGACATCGTTATAGGTGAAGGGGGATTTTAAGGAACTGATGTGACATTGTAATAGATGAAGGGACATTTTAAGGAACTGGTGTGACATCGTGTTTGGTGACCTGCCGTTCTCTGGTCCCTCTGCTGACAGGTGGCTGATTTGGATGATGAGTTTGCAGAGTTGCTGCTGGGAGAATTCAGTGACCACTTTGATGCTGTTCCACCTGGAAAAGTAAGCAATACCACATCTTACAGTGTGCGCGCTTGTGTGTGTGTGTGTGTGTGTGTGTGTGTGTGTGTGCCTGTGGATGTGTCTGTGTGTGTTTAGTAGTTGCCATAGATTTGATGTGGTTACTGCATAAAGGGTTAATGACTGTGTGTGTTTGTAGTTGCAGGAGGCGGTGCGTAGAGTGACGTTATCTCGTAAAGGTGTTCCTGTGCTGTGTGGAAGCGCTTTGAGGAATAAAGGGGTCCAGCCATTACTGGACGCCATCACGGCTTATCTTCCTGCTCCCAGTGAGAGACATCACGACCTGGTGTGAGTTTCACTGAACCTAACACTGATCCCATGTCTTAAACATTATGAGCTGCAGCCAAACGAGAGACCTCAAAACCTTTGTTTGTGTGTGTGTGTGTGTGTGTGTGTGAGAGAGAAAGAGAGACAGAGCTTGTATGTGTGCTGGTTTTTATGCGTAAGTGTTTGTTGTTATGTGTGTATGTGTCATTACTTGAGAATGATGTTATTTTGTGTGGTTTTTTTTAGACCTGTAGGTCATTTCATGTCACTGTGTGTGATTTTGGATGTGTGAGATATTGCCTCTGTTTTCTCTGTGATTCGTGTGTGATTTTGGATGTGTGAGACAATGTCTCTGTTTTCTCTGTGCAGGCGCTGGTATAAGGATGACCTGTGTGCACTGGCGTTTAAGGTGGTCCATGATAAACAAAAGGGTCCTATGGTGTTTGTGAGGATCTACTCTGGCTTAATGAAGCCCCAGACTGCTTTACACAACATTAACAGAGACAAAACGTGTGTCCTTTTTACCAAAACAACACACACACACACACACACACACACATCATGCGCTCCCGTTTTACTCTCGCTTGAGAATATCCAATTTTTGGTCTACAGAGCTTATAATGCTACTGAACTGAGCTCTGTGTCTCCCAGCAGAATTTTTAAGTAGATCTATTTACGTGATGTAATGTCAAATGATAAATTCTGTCATTTAAGTGGCCTTGATGACTTTCCTCTGTGTTGTCTACATTGGTCTAAAAGTTTAATTGGTGTAAAGAACGTTCTGTAGCTCTGAAGTGTTTTTTTTTTTAATTTCTGTGCCTGTGCCGTTTGTGTGGTACAACAGGGAAAGAATGAGTCGACTGCTGCTGCCGTTCGCAGATCATCACGTTGAGATACCATCTCTGACTGCGGGAAATATCGCCCTGACGGTTGGACTCAAACAGGTGCGACATCTTTCCAACACCTTAATCACTCTAACAGTTAAACTCACACAAATGCACATTGTAGTAGTTCTCCCCTCTAACTTTGAGCTGATGCTGTCTTCTCAGACGGTGACAGGCGACACGATTGTGTCGTCCAAAGCCTCAGCAGCTGCAGCAGCACGGCGTGCCCAGAAAGAAGCAAAAACAGCCAGGGCTTCAGGCAAAGAGACAGCCAGTCTGGTGCTGGCAGGGGTGGAGGTGCCTGAACCTGTGTTCTTTTGTTCCATTGAACCGCCATCCATGGCCAAACAAGCAGGTGAGAGAATGAGCGTGAGAGACTTTTGAAGTAGAAAGAAAGAGATCTTGGTTCTCATGGACTACAGCCCAATGAGTTCGGTGGGAGAAACAAACAGGTGGGGGATTGGTACTCTGCTCTTACTATTCTCAGACTGGCCACTAGAGGGCATTGTATTTGTGGATGAACTCCCAACAAGGTATTACAGTAAGTGCTATTTTTGGGTCAGTGGTTATGAACATGCAGTATAAAATCAGAATTGTCCAGAATTGAAAACAACGTTCCTATGAGACAGTTCACATTTTTCTCTGGAACATAATTATGTGGAAGTGACATGGTATTGCTCTGAATGCCACATTCATGGAGCAAAAATACATTCGATATGTTTATGTCTTGATAAAATATAAGGTTACCCTGTGTAGGGTGTACGTTTAATCTTCTCGCTGATATAGGACGTGCACAGAGACAGCAATGGTGTCATTCACTCTTAATCTCCGAGTTGTCCTGTCTGTTGTTGTTAACAGTGTTGTTGTTGTTTGTAGACCTTGAGCATGCATTGACCTGCCTGCAGAGGGAGGACCCCAGTCTAAAAGTTCGAACTGACCCAGATTCAGGGCAGGTAGGTAATGATCTGGAAGGTTCTCCTGACTTCTTTTAATGACATGTTTATGAGATATTAATGAGGTGTTGGCTGGCAAAATAATGTTGTGTGTCAATTGCCAGCAGGTTAGATGAGCTAAAATATCACTTATCTTTTATATATATATATATATTTCTTATATTCATATCTTGATTTATAATCACTTGTAAAACTTTGTCTGTCTTTTCCTTTCTCTACTTCTGTCTCTCATTTCCCCCCATCTCACTCTCCGCCCTCGACTGTCAGATGGTACTGTGTGGGATGGGCGAGCTGCACATTGAGATTATACACGATCGTATCAGGAGAGAATACGGCATCGAGACCCACCTGGGACCCTTACAGGTGGCCTATAGAGAGACCATCCTCCAATCAGCATCCACCACAGGTCAGTTTACAGCCAATCAGAGCTCACTATTAAAACTCTATTTCATTACAACATTGTTTTCCAGATTTTGAAGTAACGATGGTAAATATTCAGCAGTCTAAATTTTGATAAAAATCACTTTTGAAGAAAAATTCCTTGAATTGTTTACTGTACGCCATATGTTGTACAACAGGTTTTGTCTTAAAATGATGTTGTTTCTCATATTGTAGAGTTGGTTTTCAGTTTATTTAATTCTTTATGTGGTTATCACAGACACCCTAGATCGTACACTGGGTGAAAGAAGGCACATTGTTACTGTGGAGTTAACTGTGATGCCATTGGTGGAATCTGCTGCTGGTACTTCCTGTGACATTGCTTATGAGGAGGAAGTGGAGGGCCACCTTTCTGCTGATGTCAAAGAGGCAGTGGATAATGGTGTACAGAGCTCTTATCTCCAAGGTAACTGAGACAGACAACGCCCCCTAAAAGCTCTGCCTTGTTCATCATGGCAACAAGAAGATCGTTGGCCAGTGACCACTCACACAGTTTGACCTCACCAGAATAAACAGACTTTAAAAGGAGCTGTCAGGTTATGTGGGATCTTCTCAATCACAAGAAATAAGGACAAACAGCCTTAATTAGCCTCTTAATTTGAGGTAGAAGAGGAAAGCTCAGGTGTCGTTAACAATAATCAGGACCCTGAATTCTGCAGTGATACAGGCAGATGATTGTTGAGACCCGGGCTGTCTGCATTACTCAGCAAAACTTAACACTAGCAACCAGACCTCATTTTTATGGTCTCAAGAGTTATTCCAGCTTCCGAAGTGTTTGAATACACTCCTATAGCATTACTGTCCCCATACACTGTCACACCCATATGAAGTGTCTGACAGTTTTGACTTAGTTTGCTCCGTACTGACTCTGCCAAATGTAAATATTATTTTTCTCTCTAGGCCCTGTGTTGGGTTATCCTGTACAGGGTGTGAGCACTCTGATCCACAGTGTGAGGATGGAACCTGGAACATCACTGGCTATGGTCTCTGCCTGTGTCAGTCGCTGCATGCTCAAGGTATTTCACTGGTTCTCTCTGTCTCTCCAGTCCTTTCCCTCCCTCCCTCCCTCCCTGTCTGTCTGTCTATCTGTTCTTTCTCTGCCGGTCCTCCTAAGTCTTCACGCTGTAAAACAGATGATAGAGGTAATAAGGACACAGGACTTAAATGTGTGTGTAAATCAATACTCTCGTTTTGATGACCTATCTCAGGTTTGATGAAGTTGTACTGTGTGTGTGTGTGTGTGTGTGTGTGTGTGTGTGTGAACAGGCTCTGAAGCAGGCAGACATTTGATGAAACTGTACTGTGTGTGTGTGAACAGGCTCTGAAGCAGACAGACACTTAATAAAGCTATGCTGTGTGTGTGTGAACAGGATCTGAAGCAGGCAGACATTTGATGAAGCTGTACTGTGTGTGTGTGAACAGGCTCTGAAGCAGACAGACATTTGATGAAGCTGTACTGTGTGTGTGTGAACAGGCTCTGAAGCAGACAGACATTTGATGAAGCTGTACTGTGTGTGTGTTAACAGGCTCTGAAGCAGACAGACATTTGATGAAGCTGTACTGTGTGTGTGAACAGGCTCTGAAGCAGGCAGACATTTGATGAAGCTGTACTGTGTGTGTGTGAACAGGCTCTGAAGCAGACAGACATTTTATGAAGCTGTACTGTGTGTGTGTTAACAGGCTCCGAAGCAGACAGACATTTGATGAAGCTGTACTGTGTGTGTGTGAACAGGCTCTGAAGCAGGCAGACATTTGATGAAGCTGTACTGTGTGTGTGTGAACAGGCTCTGAAGCAGACAGACATTTGATGAAGCTGTACTGTGTGTGTGTTAACAGGCTCTGAAGCAGGCAGACATTTGATGAAGCTGTACTGTGTGTGTGTGAACAGGCTCTGAAGCAGGCAGACATTTGATGAAGCTGTACTGTGTGTGTGTGAACAGGCTCTGAAGCAGACAGACATTTGATGAAGCTGTACTGTGTGTGTGTTAACAGGCTCTGAAGCAGACAGACATTTGATGAAGCTGTATTATATGTGTGTGAACAGGCTCTGAAGCAGGCAGACATTTGATGAAGCTGTACTGTGTGTGTGTCATTTGATGAAACTGCTGTCTGTTTGTGAACAAGCTCTGAAGCAGACAGACATTTGATGAAGCTGTACTTTGTGTGTGAACAGGCTCTGAAGCAGACAGACATTTGATGAAGCTGTACCGTGTGTGTGTTAACAGTCTCTGAAGCAGACAGACATCTGATGAAGCTGTACTGTGTGTGTGTGAACAGGCTCTGAAGCAGGCAGACATTTGATGAAACTGTACTCTGTGTGTGTGTCATTCGATGAAACTGTACTGTCTGTTTGTGAACAGGCTCTGAAGCAGGCAGGGGGGCAGGTGTTGGAACCTGTTATGTCAGCAGAGGTCACTGTAGGGGAGGAACATCTGAGTACTGTTCTGGCTGATCTCGCCCAACGACGCGGCGCTGTACGAGACATACAGAGTCGTCATGACAACAAGGTCCTCATAGCAACCGTACCTTTGGCAGAGATGATGGTGAGCTGATACTTTGTTTGGGAGAGAGTATGAAAGTGTATGAGTGCATGAGAGGTGTGTATGAAACTGTACGAGTTGAGAGAATGAGTTATTAAACTGTGTTTGTGAAAGAGAGTGTGAAATTGTAATTGTCTGTTGAACCTATGTTTGACTCTTGTGTGTGTGTGTGTGTGTGTGTGTGTGAGAGAGAGAGAAAGGGAGTGAAAGAGTGTTTAACTGTGTGTATGCACACCTCTGTTTATAATCTGACATCTGACATTTAGCTGTCTTGTAACCCTTACAGAAGAAGTATTTATAGTTTCCCGATTTGATGACTAATGCAGGTATATGTATGTGTCTTTTCACAGGGTTACTCCACTGTGCTGCGAACTTTGACCTCAGGAAATGCCACATTCTCCCTCCAGCTGTCCAGCTACGAGGCCATGAACCCTCAGGACCAGAATGCACTGCTAAACAAGATGGCAGGACTCACTTAATATCATGTTTCCCACATACACGTGATTGGTCAGATCACAGACTCAGATGCCTGTGGTCTGTTCAATAACTGAAAACGTCTGGACCATTAAAGATGTGCTGCAGACAGTTAAACACATGTTCTTTTTTTTTCTGAAATGTAACTAAATCTAAGTGTTTCCCAGCTGCAGGCTCTCTGAAAATGGTATTTAAAGAATGTGTATTACTGGACTAAACTGTTTATGAATATAAATGGAGGACAGTTATGACTATAAATGGTTGACAGATATAAAAATAAGCCCAGCGGACCTGTCTTGATCGGGCTGTACTTGTAATAAATTGTTGTGGAGAGATTAAAGATATGTGGCTTACACTGCTGCTTTGGTCAGAACCGAACTGAGGTTATTCAGAGGACATATCTGATACAAAATATTCTATGACATGTTGTACCTGAATGTGTGACCTTCACATCAATCAAATTCAAACGTGTTTAAAATCTTAACAGCCACTTTTGTGAACTTTATTTATACAAACATTTATCTATATCAAATGATCATTCCAAAACCTAAAAAAAAAAAAAAGACAACATTTGTGGACTTCAGAAAGCTGGTGTATGAATTTTAAAAGAATAACTTCAGGTTCAGATTTTTGCACACAGCACAGGTGATAGAGAGAAAGAGAATACTATGCGTGAGATGAAGGTAATCTCTGACTGGTGTTGAAACTTTGATTATCTTGTGTGTTTCCCTTTGTTCTTTTAGTGCTTCTCTAATGGTCATCACAGGCCTTTGTACTCGTGACGACAGTACCCCACAAACAGGGGCTCAGCTGGAATCCCTCGCCTAGAGAGAGAGAGAGAGAGAGAGAGAGAGAGAGAGAGAGAAGTGGAGGTATAATACACAAAGGCACAAAGGTTAAAGCATGATCTGTGAGGAAAGGTCAACGAAAAGATACTAGCATTCAAATTTATATTAAAATTTATGGGGGTTTTTTTGGTTATGAGTAAACAGGCTGCCTGTGTTTACATGAAACTAAAGTCTGTGTCCAGTATAAACTGCTCATTCATTCAGCCATTCTGAGCTGTGTTTAATGTGAATTACTAGATGTCTTTTTGATACCCTCGCTTTGAATCAATGAATCATTTGATCGTTTTGAACTGTGAACTGTTTCAAGGGTTTGTGTTGTGCTCAGTTTGAATCAGTGAATCAGTTGTAGAGTTTGACTCACTGAACCATGCGGCAGCGGTGTTGGGCCAGACGACCGTAGGCATTGCCAATGTCTTTTACGTCCTTGTCGCTCCACAATCTCTCTGCCACAGCACTGGCTCTTGGCCTGAAGGCGAGAACACACGCAGAACGAAACACTCGTCAAACGTAGTATGGTAAAATGGCAAAGGAAAAGTCAGTGGTAAACTATTGGCTCAGCTGCTACTCTAATTTGCCTCTTTACTGTGTCGTACCATAGTCGAGGAGTGAGGTTAGTGGCATCCACATACTCTCCCCAGAGACAAGCTTCTCCACCAATCACAAGCTTCTTCTGCTCCTCTGTGCCTAAGGTCAAGATGAAGGACAAGTGATACATTAGTTAGCCCTTTCTTAAGATGGAGGACATCACAGTTTAAACAGCATGTCATATGGATCTATATTTATGGCCTAGTTATGAGCAACATGGGAGCAATAAAGATGTACCATGCAGATTTTTAATAACTGTATCTCTTTCACTCAGGTGTAACATTTTCTGGGTCATAATTAAATGAAAGAGAGCAGATGGGGAGTTCTTATTCCTCACAGAGATACTGGACTAACACATAAACACTGCATGTTAAAACCTTCCCCTTCAGAAAACGGGGAATTATGAAGCACCTGATACACACTGACCTAGTGCATGTGTTAAATGACTTTGCTTTTAGACTTTGCAATGAAAGAGACAGTGTAGCCATACACATGTTTACAACGCAAAGGATCTAAACATGTCTGTGATCGTGTTAAGTATTGTTATCGTAAGAACACAAAAATTTAAGGACAAAACATTGTAAACATTTCCTTAAAGACACAACTTCTTAACTTCTCCACCATTAAGTTTAAAAGCTTAATATCCCTCTTGAACCAACAGTTGTAATTCTCAACACCAGCAGTGAGAGAGGCTAAACAATAACTGTCCGAACGAACGCACACTTAATTTCCTGCGTCTTCTTTGCCTCGAACACAATTTTCAGACAACTTTACAGAAACTCCTCAGACAAAGCTGCCGTACGCTCACACACCGTTGAAGCTGTGTGGGTCGGCAGTGTAAATGCCATGCCAGTCTTGGCCGTAGCTGATTCGGTTGAGGTACCAGGGCGTTGAGAGGAGAGCGTGGAAACCCGCCCCGGTCACTCGCGCCATCTCAGTCTCATACTGATCTTTACTGCCCTTCCACACGTGGATCTGTGTGTCCAGTCTCAGCTACACACACACACACACACAAACACAGACACACACATACACTAGCATTCACAAACGCATTCACATTCACAGACCAACAGGTCGGAACCTCCACATCGCACTGAGCTTCTTAGGATGACGTTCAAGATGCAAAACAGCTTTAGAACGGAAAGAGAAGCCAGTTTATCAATGTTAGATATCATCTTCTCCATGACCAAAGGTGCAATCATATATTGCACCACATAATCTGGAATAAAAGTCTGGTGAATAAAAAAGGTTTTTATATTAAATGTGTCAGAGAGTTTTTTGATCTTGAACGCACCTCAGAATCTTGCCCCAAAGCCACGCCCCATGGTTAGTCATGCAGAGAGACTGATGTGCTGAGAGCAGCAGGTAAGACAGCGTCATTAGCTTAGGAAGTGTTGAGATGATGCCATCTTTACCGTTTTATTTTCAATCTCTTAAACCGTTTGTTTTGGGGGTTTTTTTTGTGTGTGTGTGTGGATTTATTCATGATTGACCCTAAAGTTTACATGTACCCAAACCATTAGAAACAGAAAGGCTTCCTAAAACATCACTTGTCCTTGTGTTTCAATGTGTTTCATTGTCTTTTTTAAGCATTCACAGGTGCTAGTAATTTGCAATCAGATTGTGCGTAGTACAATCTGAGAATAATTTGATTTGTCTAAATGGCACTGAATGTGACATCACATCAATTATGATGTAATTCAATTTTGATTCATCACAAAATGTTGAAGTTAATTGGGGCCAATAATCAAATGTGAATATTCATGTAATGTCTGTGTGTACGCGGGAGTAGACTCAAGTCAAAGGTCACGTGTCTTCTAACTTCTAAGGATGCTGTGTAAAGGCAAAGACTGTGTTAGCCCTGAGTCTCCTAATGCTTTTCCAACAACAGGACCTGTCTTCCAGAAAATGAAATGAAACACAACAGAGAACAGCAGAACATAAAAACACGTGCAAACTTGCACATCAGTGTGCACACACACAGCCACAAACTAGACCATGACAAAGACTATGCCGCTAAAACGTCTTGTTAAACGCAACCAAAGTATTAATACGTCCACAAAACCAACAACCGCACAATAGCTCGAAACACTGACCCAGGTCACAGGAACCAAACCCCATGAGCTCAGCTATTGAGTTTATAAACCAGAACACA
Organism: Chanos chanos; assembly: GCF_902362185.1. Lineage (NCBI taxonomy): Eukaryota > Metazoa > Chordata > Actinopteri > Gonorynchiformes > Chanidae > Chanos > Chanos chanos. Next base: position 23,654,947 of record NC_044504.1, read on the forward strand.
AGGCTTTTCAAAAGATCAAGGCTTGTCTTTCTTTTCCACCATTTTAGTTTTCACTGAGCAGAGATACATGTTTGCGATTTGAACCTCTTCGGCACAAAATAACTTCTTCAGATTAAAATTAAATTAAGATTACATTGCTTTAGATTAAGCAAACACACACACACACCATTGAAACTCTGAGGGTCAGCAGTGTAAATGTCATGCCAGTCTTGTCCATAGCTGATGTAGTTGAGGTACCAGGGTGTTGATAGGAGAGCATGGAAACCTGCCGCGGTCACACGGGCCGTCTCAGTCTCGTACTGAGCCTTATTGCCCATCCACACATGGATCAGTGTGTCCAATTTCAGCTACGCACACACACATACAGACAGACAAATGTCCATACATACAGTCATGTACCCAAACAAACTAATTGCCCGTCAATATTCTTGGACAACATTCAAGATATGAAACGACCCCGGCAACTAAACAAACCGTCAAAATGATAAAACTCTCACAAGTTTTCTCTGAACCAAAACTAGGATTTATACATAATTTTCTTCATTGCCAATAATAATTTAACACAGAAGATAAATTTGTCAAAAAAAGTTTTGCTGGAATACCTCCAGATGTATAACAGAACAGTTTGGGTCTTGAATGCACCCCAAAAATTAGACCCCCAAAAATATCCACCATGCAGAGTCATGCAGAGAAAGCGATCCCATGCTAAAAGTGCTGTGAACTAATGAAGCCTTTGGCAGAGATTTTTAATAAGCCATGCGTAATCATTTAGTAATATCGAGAATCTGAAACTGACGTTTATTACACAGTAATGGTAATATAACACCGTGACAAATGATTATAGTTAACAATCTTCATAAATAATTGCATTGCTAATGAGGCCTTAGTCTACAATTTCTCACATTTAAGTTACAACCAGTTTTCAACACGTGGCCCAGCTAAACATCAGAGGAATCAAACAAGACTAAGGTCTAAATCATTAGAGCATCAAACTGAGCAGACCAAAGATCAACTGAAATTTTCTTTAATCTAACAACTCCACACAATATGCTGTCATCCCTGTATTTCCTAATGAATGCAAGCCAAAGAGTGAAGTAATGATTACCAGGGAGCGGGGGTGGGGGTGACACACACTACTAAAACATCTTTTTGCTCCCATGTTGACAGTCGACCAACCTAACTGACGTGAAGGCAGCTTACAAGTGGGAAAACTAACCCTTAAAATTGAGTGGTTCAACCTTGTAGTATTTCTGCCAGTCTTGGCCGTAGCTAATGTAGTCCAGGTACCATGGGGCGGAGATAATAGTAGTGAAGCCTGCTCGTGTCACATTTTGAAGCTCATCCTCAAACTGGCTTCCCTTCCAGACTTCCACCACCGTGTCTTCCTTCAACTGAAACGAGCACACAGCTAATTGGCTGCCTGATTCGGCCAATTAAAACATTCGTAGGAAGCCCAAATGACAATTTTTTTGCAGAGTCAGCTGAGGCATCTGAAGATGTTAGCATAGGCGTATTTTAGATTAGTGTTCTAGAGAAGTGTTCTAGATCAGAGCAGAGTGAGAATTTGGAATTTTGAGATGTTAGCAACTAAAATGCAGAGGGCATTAGCGAAGCTGCATGCGTATTCCCACACAAATCAGCCAGAGTAAAAAGAGTTGGGCAAGCACTCTCTGTAATGCACTCAATTCTTCATTATAAAATGTTTCTCCACCCTCTGAAAATTCAAACACTTTTGACCAAAAAACAGCAAAAAAGATGCCCAAGAATTTTATATCACTTCATATTAGTGTTTTTGCCCAACCTCTTTTTAATTAGTGTTGAAAAGCCTACTTGTTTACCTTCACTCCATTGTCAAAGACCTCCTGCCAGATCATGTAACCTTTATTGGTGGAAGACACAATGTCCAGGAGCCTGCCAACAAGAATAACAAGTCGCATAATAACAAAGTTGCTTCACTGGTGGGTGGTATAGATATTTGTACTAAACTCAGCTACAACTGATTTGTAATGTGTTTTGTGCTCAGTGATGGATCTCTCACCGCTGGATGTAGTAGGATTCCAATTTGCTGTAATCGTGGCCAAAACCGTGCTCCTCCATGAACTTCTGAATGTCTGGGTTGGATTTCCTACATATGAAAAAAAAAAAAAAGAGAGAGCACGGATTTAAACTGGGTCTTAACTGGATTTGAAAGTGATTTTTCAGATGTTCTGCAAGGTCTGTGTCATGGGAGAGTCACACTGTGTTTAACTTAATCAGTCAAAGGTAAATACTGCTGTGATTACAAGAATTATTCAAACAGCTGACTACACTTTTTAAGAAAAAAAATATTAGCAGAGTAGAAATGCTTTGAATGACATGTCATTAAAATGCAGATGTAATTTAAATGAAAATGAATAAGAATGAAGATTCTTAAATGTCATTTAAGAATCACTATTGTCTCTGACTATTCTCGTTCTCTAGTCTCTGTGAAGGTAGCTTAAATGTTTCTGGTGTTTCAACAAGATCTTCTAGAGCCATAAATGTACTGTGTTCCAAATTCTAGAATTGTAAAAATTCTGCTGGTTCAAAGTTCTTAGGTGTTGTGACTTTAGGTGTGGTGTTAGGAGACACTAGGCACAGGTGTTAATTACTCACCAGCAAGAAAAATCGACCTCATCTCCACCCAGATGGACGTACGCATCAGGGAACATGGTGCTGACCTCCTTAAAGAAGCGTCCCATGAACTCATACGTGGTGTTAAGGATGGGGTTTACGGGACCGAAGGTACCAGATGGGCTAGAACCTGAATAACATGGAGTCAAAAGGTCCTTCTGACCTACGGAGTGAGAGAGAGAGCGAGAGACAGAAGGAGATTATTATGTAAATCAGTTCATCAGAAATACCCATGTAATATGCCATTTACTGTCTTAATTAAAAAGTGAAAAAACACAATTCAATTTTGGCCAAAAATTACTGCAGATTTAATTACACTGTAATTGACTCTGCTGAATACAAACTATTCAGCTGAAATCTTCAGAAAATTCCATTATGTGTAACATGTATGGCCCTGTACTGACCTTTGCCCCATGACTGTGTGTGTCCTGGAGTGTCAAACTCAGGTATGACCCTAATTCCCCTCATGCGAGCGAACTCGATGACCATCTTCACATCTGCTGGTGTGTACACGTGTGTGTATGGGTGGAAGGCTCCCTGTCATTCAAAGAACACAACAACCTGATCAACACACTGATTAATAATCAATATATCACTGTTCAATATACGGTGCAAGTTCAGATGATAAATCTGTAATAGAGACAGCGCATAAAACAGCCATATGGCAATACTGGAACAATATTAGAAATTGTCACTCCTTTTATGACATGCACAGATGGACTGAAAGGAGTTTGAAAAGAATAGCAATTAGCATGTTTATTCACACAACCAACTGAGCCTACACCAAGCAGATGGAGAGAAGTGCCAGGAAACTTTTGAACCTTTTTGACCCTATAGGGTCGTTTCTATATACACTCTCACCTTCTGACTGAGTTCAGGGAATGTGCGGCTGAAGTAGGGGAAGGACGGATCATCCACAATATGCCAGTGAAAAACGTTGTACTTGTTCATTGCCATGGCTTCCTGTTTACAGAAAGGATGAGGATCATTTTTGACATCAATATAATTCGATTTAGTCACACCATTTAAATAACTGAATACATACAAGCATACATACAAAATATGTGTAGCTGAAAGCAGGACTCACTGAGGCAGGGGAGATGTTGAGAATGTGCCATCATTAAAAATCAAAAAGAGGCTAATCCCATTGATGACACAACAGTGAATATAAATGAAGATACACAGCTCTGTAGAGCTACAGTCTGAAGCTGACTGTTTCTGAAGGAATACTTGTGTTGTTATGATACTTATTCTGGTTTTTAAGAAATGGAATGACTTATGACATGTCATTAACATTGTCATCCACCAAAAGAATTATTTTCTTAAGCGACAGAAAATATCTTTACTTCTTTCTGTTTGTTTTTAGTGGTACAGGCACATGACGGATCTGGCTTTTCCTGTCTTGTGACTTTTTGGGAGGAGCTGCACTTCTAACGAAACTTTCTGCACAAACAATATTCCCCTTTTCCCCATTGTTCTCTGCTGGATAAAAGGCAAACACTTATTATAAAACTAATAAAGAGCCACACAGGTTTTTGGCTCTTCATGCCTCTCTAATTAGGTTTTTGGCTCCTCTTGTCTCTCTGATTCCAATTCCTTTGAGTGGGCTGGACTCACCAGATTGGCTAGGATGACTCTGAGTGGCAGATAATGGCGAGAAGTGTCCAATAAAATCCCTCGATGAGCGAAACGAGGAAAGTCCACAATGCTTGTCTTATTGATAATGTTCTGTTAAACAGACATAAAATAAAATAGGACAATTATCCAATATTAGCAATAACCCGGTTGCACTCAGAACAGTAATTACTCCAAACACTGTTTAGAGGATATAAAACCAAACTTACGACGCCATAGTCATCTTCATATACCAACTGGCTGAAAGTCTCCAAACCTAGTCACAACAACGAGTTATGATTAAAACAACAGATTCAGGGTTCACAGCAGGAGTAATCCAGGTTACAGACAGATGGACTGGCACAGAGATTAGATTATGTGAGAAAACAGACTCTGGTCATATGGTCTGGTTGATCAGTGACACAGAAAACACTGCAATAAAAGCAGCTAAGGAACTCTTTGGAACTATTTACAACATGGTAGAGCATGACAATCATGACAAACTTGCACATACATGCAATTTTCACAGACACAGTCTTCATGAGATCTAGATCACACCAGCACTGTAAAATAATCACCTGTTTCCTTATGTCTCTCTGGGAGACTTTGGACCAGAGAGGAATGGCTTAACACACAAGGGAAATGACTCTGATGTATTTTATGAAGACATTCATAACTGCATAACATTTACATTAACCAAATGTTGTCCACAAAGGTACTATCTTTGTTTTCACTGAGCTACTCAGAAAGTTTCACCATCTCCATATACACACACACTATACACACTCACCCATGGGATATACACACTTCAACTTTAACCTTAACCTTAATAGGGCTTGTTTATCATTGACTTTACTGTTATTGCTCACCCCTGCTAAAAAAAAAACACAACAAAAAACACTACGCCCCTGATTGTTACAGTATCTGTAATATTTTCACTCACAAAAGAGGGTTATCTTTTCAACAAGGAGAATGAGACAGTCTTATGGAAAGAGAGCATGGGTTATAGTGTTGTGTAATAGCACTACAAAACAGTTAGTAATGTTAGCCTTTGCAGTAGTTCACGTTCAAGCCTATTTTGACCAAATGGATATTCTCGATGCACCAGAATTTAAAGAAAACGTAAGACCATATAAAGCTTGTGTTTGTACAGTGGAGATGTGGCGCTTACCTCTCAGAGCTCCCCAGACATTGGACGCTTTCAGTACAGCGCTGGGCTGGTCCACAGAGAGCTCGTCTGCAGTGTAGAACAACAACAGGAGGGTTATTTATTACGACTAACTGTCCTAGGATCAGTCTACAAAGCCACAAAAAGAGTAATCTCTGTAACTCTGACAGAGTTGTGTCTGATCCTGAGTCAGACATACAGTCGACAAATGGAAGGTAATCATCGGGCTGTCTGTTGACAAAAGCAGTCTGACTCGGAGAGAGGACAGATCTTAAGCAGGGAAACCCAGTTCGGAGGGCCAGTATCCTATTGGTTTCCACACTCACCACATAGTTAAGAAGCTGATTTTACCCTAGGAACATTTGCTCTCTTAAGCAACTCCTTCCTGGATCTCTACACCCTTACAGGACCTCTAAGGTCATGATTTGTTCACCCTGGTCATGAGAAACTGAAAATATTTTTCTATGCTCTTCTGATTAAACTATAATATAGCATCAACAGTACACATGAATGATGTTGTATTTGTCTTGCTATGTCTATGTTTACGGTGATACTGTATAACTTTGTTCAATCACAGAACAAACAATGCTCATTTCAACTCTGTGCTCCCCAAAACTAACAGAATGTTTAGTTGCTAGACAAGCATGACAAAGAACTGCTAAATGCTTCCTCAACCTTAAGTTATCTCAACTAATTTTTATAATTGAGGCTACAGAGAACTTCAAAATGGGTTAAAAGGAATCACTGAAAAGGTTTCTACAATGAGGTTACATAGTTGAAAAGTCAAACACAGAAGCAGATGTCATGTATTGGATTAAACAGTGAACCCAGGTAATCCCCACTTCTTCTATGAGATTACCGATTACATTGAACAGATTACGCGCATGATCGCTCCGTGGCGCCCTAACAAAAAAGGCGAAAATGAAGAACACGGAAATTCAGAGATAACTCACATGACTCGTCTGATTTCAGACTGGGATAACCGTCACACTCCGGGTCAGCTGATGTGATCCAAACTTGAAGCTCCGTTAATTCTGAGCTAAAGACCTTCTTTCGGGGTTTTGCTTCATTTTTTACGCTGCCGAACATATACTCAAAATACCTGCAAATCCGAATAGGATTTCTGGAGATTAGCCTGGTTTAGATGTTAACGAGGAGACAATGCATTGCTTATGAAAGAGTGAACTAGCAAAGCAGACAGAGAAAACGAAATGTCATAACATAACATAACATAACATAACATAACATAACATTTATTTCTGACTGTTCAGCAAGCGACACTGCAACAATGACGACTAGAAACACTTCCTGAAAACCTATACACAAAGTATTGCATGCCTATGTATTTGGACAAAGGCTATACGCCGCTGTCAGCACGGTCTTTATCTATAGCGAAAACAAAGCCACAGCTAAAGCCACCGGTTTAGGTAAATGAAACCTTGTTTACCTGCGAAATGCATTTTGCAGAAGGTTGCACCCTGGGCCGGCCGAGGACTCTTTGGCGTGACTTATTTGGAAAGAAGACGCGCTGAGTTTGAAAGCAACTGCTGATATCTGGATTTTCTGTGGCAGAGGCCACAAGGAGATGGGATCTGAATCACTCAGTCTCCCGTCATAGTTCCCATCATCTTGCCATCCGCTACAAACAATAACAACCAGCAAGAAAACCGCACAGTTCAGCAGTAGTCCCATGATATTTACTCTACGACTACTTTCTTCCTCAGTCAGCTGATTTCGGTCCATGTATGAGATGTAATAGAGAAGTAGGCGGTGATGGGCGTTATTACGGATGCCTACAAGTGTCAAACTAGGTAACAATTAATCGTACTTACCCAGACTGAAAATAAAGGACTTCAGAGGTGGAATATCAGTCAAGAGTGTCTTGAAATGAATAAGTTATATATTACCATATATTATGCTATATTTCTTATTTTCAATTATATAGGCTAATGTTATTTTCATATTATTATGCATTATAGATTTCACATCATATGTCTTATGATATCTGTAGAGAAAATATTGCTTAAGGGAGTTAATATGAAAAACAGAACGCTTTGTGGGAGTGCATTTCTTCTGATTTCGACCACCCATATTTCTCTGTCACGGACAATATTTAAAAATACAAACACAATATCTCAACTTTTTTGCACGTTTCCATCTGTTGCCTCCATTCTATTTGTCACCTCTAGATGGCGATAAAACTTTTATTATGTGAAAATAAATGTGTGACAAGCGCCCTATTCCATTTTTAAGAATCTATCTATCTATCTATCTATCTATCTATTTATCTATCTATGAATGATACAGGCCTTGGGTTTAGGCATTGGCACCATTGATGATATTATTGTTTGGTGATCATCATCATCATCATTATCATCAACAACAACAACAACAATAACGATGATGATTATAATAATAATGATAATAATTAATAATAATAAGAGTATAACTAGAAGTAACGTCCTTGATTACACATTAATTCAGTCATTGACCTCCGCGCCTTTAATAACCAGAGCAAAGGAGGAAATGTAGGAATGAGAGGTAACATTGTAATAATTGAGTACACGATTCTGGACATCCTTATAAATTGCTGAGAACATAATTTTAACGGAGAAAGTGGCTCTGGTTTTTCTTCAACGTTGATAACATTTAGCCTACTGCACAGCCTATAGGTAGATGAATTAGTATTAGTATATTGCAGTGGTTTTTGGAGTTGTGACAGTGAAAAGGATGAAGATGCAAGCTATTCTTATGAGAAGCGACACAATTATTTCGTATTCAGCAGAAGTAGCATGTAAATTTCCTGTACCTAGTTGCTCAGAAGTAATTTTGTGATATGAAAAATGCTGCACACACTCGGTGTTTGAGGTAAGTTGAACATCAGCCTCACTGGAAAACAGACTTCTGACAAATTTTTTGACATGTGCTAGGTCATTAAGGTACTGGTCTTACATTTTCAGTTTAAGAAATGATTATGACCTATTCAAACCTAATATTTTTCCCCATTATGTAAATACTGAGCTCAAATGTAACTATAAATTGAGACCCTGTTTTTGCTGCGTCCCCAGCTTTCCCTATTATATCAACGTCGTTCCTTCGAAGTAATGTCAGCTCTTGTATCCTTTCTAGTCAGTGATTTACATACTCCTCCTATCACCGTGAAGACACGCCCTCTTTTCCCCATTAAACACACCCCCTTTTCTCGAATCAAAAGGCAAACCAACCGGAGAGACAGGGAGACGTTGAGGTGAGCGGAAGGAGTGTGGTATCGGCTGAGCTGGACGTCTCCAGACAACGGACATCAATGTAAAGACTGGTGATTCAGCTTAAAACTCTGTGCTCCACTTCACATTGCGTTAGGAGGACGTAGACCAACGGAGAACAGTCCGTTGCTAGAAGTCAAACGTTTTGAAGTTCCCATCTGAAGTCCAACGCGCCAGCCCTTTCCAAGACACCTTGAGTCACCGCGCGCAAGAGCGGTCAACCTCTGGTCAGCACCGTGGCTCTTCCTGGTGTAGCATGTTCACGGGTTAAGGCGGACAAAAGTGAACCCAAACTTTCACCCAAGGAGGTAAACGGAGTATTTTCTTTTTTTTTCTTTTTCTTTTTTACAGGGTCAGCACTGTGTGACCTCAGTCCGTAGCCTCATGAACTGTAAATGCATGTGTGTGTTTATTAGGAATATTCTGCAATCGATCAGAACTGGGTCGCCATTAGTTTACAATAATTAATCATAAATTTTGCAGTTTTCTTGTTGCTAAAGAATTATACGAAACTATTTATGACAATTATTCTGTACATGAAATGCAGTTCATGCATTTGACACTGCACAATTGCCTCGCTGTTGCTGATATGAGTTGTTTAGTCATGTTAAGTCATATCCGTTTGTTCAGCTTCTTGGTAGTTTATTTCGCCGATTTGAAAAAGACTAAACAAATATTTAAAATCTTGATATAAACCTGCACAAAGCCAATACTATCTTCTCAGAACAAATGGACTATTACAGCGCTGTAACCTGCAAAATATCACTACACGGTATTGGCGGATGTGATTTTGTCCAAAACGACAGATTACATTATAAGGACAATAATATAAACCTGCACTAAATGTACGTAGAATAATGCTTAACTGTCGAGCACAATAGCCTATTACATTTAGCCTGCTGGGTTCTAAGTGAGTTATTGGTAATGTCAACACATTGCCCTCGTTCATTGTCCCCCGCAGCTGTGGCCAATCTAACTGCATTAGCAGTCCATATCAGGTACGATATATCAGCGATGTTGATGTGTCGGTAATATATTTAGTTGGTTGCAGGACTACATTTTACCTCTTTGCAGACCATTAGAGGAAACACAATTAAGACCTCCCCACAGGGATCACTGACAGCCGGCCAGGGCCCGAGGGGGATGTGTATCGGTTACATGGAAATTACGACTGATTGGATTTGAATACATGCTCATATAGACAACCAGATGGCAGCCGGTGACATTGACACAGTTTGGGCGCTGACACTGCGCTCATTGCTGAGGCTCTTTGTTAATCTTAGGCTGCTCATTGCCACTAAGAGGTTAGCTTGGATGTTTACATTTAAAAGTTTTTTCCTCTTGCCCCCTTTGTTATCCATGGTCTGCTTTTGAACACCTGGTAATGATTAGACTCCCTTACATTCCAGTCGGCTAGACATCAGAGGAGAACATGCTTGTGTGCGTGTGTGTATGTGTGTGTGTGTGTGCGTGTGCGCACACAGAATGACATCATCTTGAGCTATACACTTTTTTGGGGCTAGTTCGCATTGCTCTGTGGGTTTTCATTGAATATTGTTCATATCAGTGTATCTCGTCTGGGTTGAAAATAAGATAACCTCTGTTTTCTCTCCTCAGAATACACAGTAAGGCAGTAACCCGTGTACTCTACCCATCTCCAGAATAGATTTGATAACATATTTTACTTTTATCATAGCCTGTCCCAACAAACTATTTTCCCTCTGAACCTTTGCCAGTACAAGCCCTTCTCTTGATTGAACAAGAAAGTCTGGTTCCCAGTGATGTTCATCAGCAGCTTTTCTGAGTCTGTTTTGCCCCTATTGTGATTGCCACAACTCATCTCTGCTCTGCTCCGCTGGATGTTGAAACCTTTTCTTACCAAGTGTATTCAGACAATAAAGCAGCAAACAGTTTTACTTCACTGTTTTCACCACGTACACTATGTAATCGAGACTGCGATCTGTCTCTATCAGCAGTGAGACTTTTTGCAAAATATTTAACACTTTCCCTCCCTTCTCTTGTCAGGATTCAATGAAAATGTCCGTCTGTATGCACGAGACCCGAAAATCACGGGCCAGCACAGGGTCCATGAACATCTACTTGTTCCATAAGTCGTCATACGCCGACAGTGTGCTCATGCACCTCAATGCCCTGCGACAACAGCGGCTCTTCACCGACGTCCTGCTGCACGCTGGGAGCCGTTCATTCCCGTGCCATCGTGCTGTTCTTGCTGCCTGTAGTCGTTACTTTGAAGCTATGTTCAGTGGAGGACTGAGAGAGAGCCAGGCCAATGAAGTGGACTTCAGAGACTCCATACACCCAGAGGTACAAATGAAGCAATCTGTAAACTGAGCTGCAGGCTCAGGAATGAGAGAGATAAACTAGGTTAAATGAGGCTTATGAATTTGGCCTTTCCAGTTGGCTTTCTTCTCATAACAAATCAAGAATCCGTTGGCTGTGGTCATAATAATAATAATAATAATGGTAAAACAGTATCAAGACAGATACTATTGCTTAAGAATACATTCAGATATTGATTTTTTTCAATGAATTTCTACACTTCCTGCTGTGGAGGAGATAACACATGCCGCGTGTAAAATCAATGTTTATGAATATATGGGTGGATAGCTGAATAATCTAACCTGTGCCCGTATGTTAAAAAGGTATTGGAGCTGCTGTTGGACTATGCCTACTCGTCCCGCGTGGTCATAAACGAAGAGAATGCTGAGTCCCTCCTAGAAGCTGGAGACATGTTGGAATTCCAGGACATCAGAGACGCTTGCGCGGAATTCCTGGAGAAGAACTTGCATCCATCCAACTGCCTGGGCATGCTCCTGCTGTCTGATGCCCACCAGTGCACGCAGCTTTTCCAGCTCTCCTGGAGTATGTGCCTGAGCAACTTTCCTGCCATCTGTAAGACTGAAGAATTCCTGCAACTTCCTAAAGACATGCTAGTCCAGCTACTGTCTCATGAGGAACTGGAGACTGAGGATGAACGGCTAGTCTATGAATCTGCGCTCAACTGGGTGAACTATGACCTGGAACGTCGGCATTGCCACCTTCCGGAGCTGCTCCGGACAGTGCGGCTGGCGCTGCTTCCTGCCATATTCCTGATGGAGAACGTCTCTACAGAGGAGCTGATCAATACTCAAGCCAAAAGCAAGGAGCTGGTGGATGAGGCCATCCGATGTAAGCTGCGCATCCTACAGAACGATGGGGTGGTCAACAGCCCCTGTGCCCGTCCCCGTAAAACTAGCCATGCCCTTTTCCTACTGGGAGGTCCTACCTTCATGTGTGATAAGCTGTACCTGGTGGATCAGAAGGCCAAGGAGATCATTCCTAAAGCTGACATTCCTAGTCCACGAAAGGAGTTCAGCGCTTGTGCCATTGGTTGCAAAGTATATGTGACGGGCGGGCGTGGCTCCGAAAACGGCGTATCCAAAGACGTTTGGGTGTATGACACACTGCATGAGGAGTGGTCCAAAGCAGCACCAATGCTAATTGCACGATTTGGCCACGGCTCAGCCGAGTTACGGCACTGCCTCTATGTGGTTGGAGGTCACACGGCTGCAACAGGTTGCCTTCCTGCATCGCCGTCTGTCTCACTGAAACAAGTGGAGCAGTTTGACCCCGTTGCCAACAAGTGGACCATGGTGGCGCCCTTACGGGAGGGCGTTAGCAATGCGGCTGTCGTTAGCGTCAAACTAAAGCTGTTTGCTTTTGGCGGCACCAGTGTAGCGCATGACAAGCTCCCGAAAGTCCAGTGCTACGACCCTGTGGAAAATCGGTGGACTGTTCCCGCTTCCTGCCCACAACCATGGCGGTATACGGCTGCAGCGGTCCTTGGAAACCAAATCTTTGTGATGGGAGGTGACACTGAATTTTCTGCATGTTCAGCATATAAATTCAGCAGCGAGACATACCAGTGGACAAAAGTGGGTGATGTAACGGCCAAACGCATGAGCTGCCAGGCTGTAGCATCGGGTAACAAACTCTACGTGGTAGGAGGCTATTTTGGCACACAGCGATGCAAGACGCTGGACTGCTATGATCCAACTCTTGACGCTTGGAACAGCATCACCACTGTGCCCTATTCGCTCATCCCCACTGCTTTTGTCAGCACCTGGAAACATCTCCCTGCTTGATTGATGTTTACCAGGATATTGTCTGTCCCCCTTACCTTTGGAGGTATGTACACAGTTTCACATATCATGTCTTTTCGTTTTCCATCCATACTGCGATTGATTTCGGTTATGGTGTCAGGGTTTTGTCTGGGGCCAGTGGCAAACATGTGCTCACTCTCATGGTGACCGATGAAATAGCTCCTTCAGTCAGCATCCTTGGAGCTCTTTCACATTTCTTTAAGTTTTATGTTCTCAGTTATCCTCTTTTCTGTCATAATGTCTTCCTATTTGGACCCTGTACTAAAAGGATTAATTTGATACAACACGATTCAGTTGTCTAAGGTCATGAACCCACTGAGAGCATTTTGTCAAGTTATCTGTTTTTTCAAAGCTGAGATTTCAGCTCTTTAGCTCAAATGCATGTGAGCACACAAACCCATGGCTGGGATGGTAGTCTTTCTGTTTGCAAGGCATGTTTAAGTACCGATTAGGATTCAGTATTGTTGTTTAGGACTCCGTATTGTTGATTTTGAGTCAGACATGGTTCTATGGCTGTGTTTTTTAAGGCATGTGCTTAAGAGCTGTTGTGTTACGTATCTGTTGTGTTGTTTATGCATTTGAACTAGGAGAAAGGTCATTGTTTGGCCTGCCCCTCCCCTCTAGCTCTGTTCACCACTAAGATCCATATTAGAGAGCAGCGTAATTGAGTATTGATAAAGTAATTAGATTTAACCATGATTCAGAGGATTGGATTACATGCCAAGAATATTAACCACTCTTTCTGCCAACCACATTATCTATCTATCTATCTATCTATCTATCTATCTATCTATCTATCTATCTATCTATCTATCTATCTATCTATTTTCTGTCTTGTGTATTTCTGTTGACAGCAGTTATATTTTGATTGAAAATGGCCACATTTTCCTGAACCTCACTGAAATCAATGGCCATAAACAAACCCCCATGATGGTTGTGGACATGTGGTCTGAGTGTCTTAATAGTTTATGTTTGGAGAGTTAGAGAGTGTAAAGGGACTCACTTGGGGAAAATTCAGTTTGTGTGTCCTGAGGGAAGTGAATTAAAGAGAAATGTGGAGTCTTTAAACGTAGACAGTTTGAGCTGACCATTAGTGAGCTTCACACAGCAAACTATTTCAGAAAAGGGCACAAGACTCAAATATATTTCTCAGTGGGGTTTATAAAACTGTGTGAAAGTGAGGTTGTGTGATACATGGGGAGAGAGAGAGAGAGAAGAGTGATATGTATCTGAACCCTCATAGGGGTTTTACAGGAAGTCAAACAGTGTGAAATTCAGCTGTCAAAGCCTTAGACACTACAGAGCCTGTGCTGTTCTAAAACACACAAAGTCTCTGCTTCACACCCACATCTTCATATAATCAAATGTTCTAGCGTAAACCTGCATTTTAATATGTGCGTGGGCATTGAAAATTTACACATAAAATGAATGTTGTGTTATGAATGTTCTGAGAGAAAATGTGATTGTTTGTGCATATGAGTGTGTGAGTGTGTATGTATGTGTGTCTGTGTGAGTTATGAGTGCAGTGTGGGGTGTAGCACTGAGGGTAATTGAAACAGAATAGAGGACTTTTATTGTCCCTGAGGGAGGAGAGAGAGAGTGTAATTAGACAGGCATTTCTCTGGCAGGCTGCTACAGAGTGACAGGACGGCTAATCCAGTCTCCAGCGCCTCCTCTTATTGGCTAATCTGGATTAGGATTACAGGCTGGAGAGATAGAGAGAGAGAGAGAGAGTTGCAGAGAAAACAGATGACCACATGTGAGATGGGGAGGGGGAGAGAGAGAGAGAGAGAGAGATTTTGAGCTAGAGCTGCGGAGTGTCTGATTTAGTATGTTTTTAATTAGAGCAACATGAGAGAGAGGAGAGGAGAAGAAAAAGAGGTAGAGAAGAAGACATCTAAAGGAGAACTATTTCAGGGGAAGCCAGGAAGATGGGTAGAATGCATGTTGATTAGTCCCTTTCTTCTGTGCTTTGTGACCCCCCCCCCCCCCCCCCCCCCACACACACACACACACACACAAACACACACACAAAAGCTCACTTTCAGATGCCAAAACAGACAGCTTTTTGAGAAGAAGAAGAAAGGGATTTAACACAAAGGCACACCTACATGCACACATTACTGCCATCATCTGTAGATGAATGTTGTCCCTGCACTGTTGGGATGAAGGTGTTAGATAGATGGATGAGGAAGAGGAGGACAAAAGGAATACAGAGCTGATCAATGGACTATTTGTATGATAAACTAAAAGAGAGAGAGAGAGTGTGGGAGTGAGGGATCAGGAAGAAAAAGAAGGAAGAGAAAAATTCCAGGTGATTTATATATCAGCACAGTATTTGCAGACACACTTCATTTTTATGAAAATTCATTTTCCGTAACCAACCTGACACGGAGCACCCAAAAAGATGGTTAGTTTGAAATGTTTATCCCCTGTAAATCTGGTTTTTAATCTTTCCTGGAGAATTTAAGACTATAGACTAAACAAAATCTGCCATATTCAGCTCATAGGATTTACATAGAGAGAGAGAGAGTGAGGGAGAAATGGAGAGAAAGAAAAGGAAAGAGCGAGAGAGAGAGAGAGAGGTGTAGAGAGAGTAAAAGAACAGGAGAATTTGGAGCTCCCAGTGACCAGGAAGGGCTCCACATACCTGTTTGACTGTTCACCCTCATCTGTTTCGGTCAAAGTTCCACAACCCATAAGCTCGGGGACTGTGTGTATGCGTTAGAGTGCTAAGCTCACTTCAGTCTGGAGGTCGTCTTTTGTTCATAGGGCTTTTCTCATGCATTTAAAATACCACTGAGTGGTCTTCCACTGAGTAACAATCCCACTTCTATAAAGAGAGGAGAGGAGAGGAGGAAGTGAAAGGAGAGAAAGTTTTTAGTCTCTCTCTCCTTTGCTGCTGTCTTTTCTCACACTGCCACTGGTGCTATCTCTCTTGCCTCTTGGGAACTCATCTGGCAACAGAAATCCTCCCTTTCCTGTAAGGGTCTGGACACACTGACCACACACACACACACACACACACACACAGACACAAAACAGACTCTGTTTCTAATCCTCTTTTGCTTTCATCCCACCTTCTCTCTCACAACACAATCTCTCAAACATGCACAGAAATCGTCATTCTCTTACTGACCTTCCCAGGAAAAATAGTTTGGAGAAAAACATTGCACTGATGTGTGTGTGTGTGTGTGTGTTTGTGTGTGTTTATGTGTGTGTGTTTGTGTGTGTGTGTGTGTGTGTGTGTGTGTGTGCGTGAC
Source organism: Chanos chanos (assembly GCF_902362185.1). Classification (NCBI taxonomy): domain Eukaryota; kingdom Metazoa; phylum Chordata; class Actinopteri; order Gonorynchiformes; family Chanidae; genus Chanos; species Chanos chanos. The sequence continues at coordinate 23,671,070 of NC_044504.1, forward strand.
CAAAACGGATGTGTGTCATCAGTACATGGATGGATGGATGTCGTTTGGTTGTTTCTTTCTTTGTCTCCTGAGTTGGATAAACAGTTGTAAGTGGTAACTGATTACATAGATGGATCGAAAGATAAACTCAAGGATTACGGAATGGCTGGACGGTTATATGGATGGATGGTCTTTCTGTCACTTTCTGGGTTGTTCTCTCTCGGGGAGAGATGGGGAGAGAGAGAGGGAGAGGGAGAGGAGTGAGTGTGGGCGTCTGATTTCAGATGCTTGGGGGTACTGCTGCTGTCTAACATCCTCCCCCGCTTCACTGGAGAGAGAGAGAGAGAGAGAGAGAGAGAGAGAGAGAGAGATTTGGGGCCTCTCAAGGCTATGAAGCAGCTGTGAGGTAAAAGAACGGAGGGTAAAAACTGTTCTTAAACACAACAGATCAGATTTCAACATGGAGTCTCTCTCTGGAGCACAGACAAGCTCAGAAACCTTCAACCCCCAATGAGACATTTGGCCTGGTGCAAAAATTACCCCTCTGTATTTCTCACTTATATTTATTTGTTTGGAAAACACCTTGAAGTGAATTCCCAAATGACTTACAAGTAAGGGCGTGCAGTTAATAGATGAATTTTGTAAGTGGAATTCAGTACAAGCCGAAATAATCAAGGATATGTTAAATAAGATAAAAAAGATATTAAATAAGATAAGTGCTTGAGTGTTAATACAATAGCAATAAAGCCCCTTTTATGAAGTTGTCTTAAGATAGTATGATGGTGAAAATATGAAAAATTGGTAAAAAAAAAAAAATGATGGGTGCTATTTCTGTCGGAATCATGTTGCCTGATTTTTTACTGTTGAAGGATTAGTAAAGAGTTGTTTTGTTGACAGAGGGTGGTTTGTTAGAGAGACAATGTGAATGTCCTTCTGGGGTTCAGCAGCCCTAGAGCTGTGATCAGGTCTGAAAAACTGGATGACTCCTGTGCTGAGGCAGTGTGTGTGTGTGTGTGTGTGTGTGTGTGTGTGTGTTTAATGTCTGTTCTCTTTGTCTCTGGTGTAACAGGTGTGTGTGAAAGCATGTGTGAGTGTGTGTGAATGTGTCACTCCCTTTTGTTTTTACAGAGGGAGAACAAATGGCCATGCAGGAGAGATGATGGTCTGGATTTTATCTCAGAGTTTTTTGTCTTTCTGCCTCTCTCTCTCTCTCTCTCTCTCTATCTCTCTCTCTCTCTCTCTCTCTCTCTGTGTGTGTGTGTGTGTGTGTGTTGTGTTTGGCTTTGACTTGTCATTTTTGGAGAGTGTCTGTTCTTTGTTTACAGTAAAATGATGAGTCTGTCTGGTTCACTGGACAGTGCAGTGTTCATGACCTTAGAAAGAGAAATGACATCTGGCTTCAGTGTGTGTGTTTGTGTGTGTGAGAGAGACAGAGAGAGAGAGAGAGCGCATGCAAGAGAGAGGGGGGTGAAGAAAGAGTGAAAGAACAGGAGAATTTCGAACTTCCAATCCTAATGTTTCCTAATGTTTGTTTTTTTTTCTTTTCTCCACAGATCTCATTCATTTTCAGTCATCTTCTGCTGGGTTTCGACTGTGAAGAAATACACTTTAAATTTTCCATGAAAGTACAAAGACATTTTCACGTGTTACGTTTTTACACTTCTCTTTGACATAAAGGGTGTTAACCAGTCACCAACCTGACCCTCTACTACAGTCACAAACCAAACTACTCCAAATTGATCCAAAGTATGCTCTGCTCTTTAAAGGACAACTGAAAGTACAGAGCCATGTAATATTCTGCCTGGGGGTGTTCCGTAGTGAGCCTGTGTTCATGATGAGGACCAAACCTACCAACAGCTGCTGATTGGAGAGGACCAGTCAGCATCGAGTGTACTGAATATGTCTGTCAAACAAGCTATCTCGCTGGACACGTGTGTGTCTTGGGGTGTGTCACATGAAGGATGGAGTAGGAAAGAGAAAGGAAAGGGCGTACTCCTCTGCATGATATCTGTAGACAATCCAAGTCACTATAATCACTCACTTTTTCTCTCTCTCTCTCTCTCTTATACCCTGGTGAAGCAAAGGGGAGAGAGGGGGTGTCTTAGATCAAGAATGCTCATTTTTTGCCCGGAGGGTTCTGTTATCTTTCTTTTTCTGTGTGGAACAAGAAGAAATAAATGTATGCTCTTTTCATGCCCTTATTTGAACAGGACAAACACAAGCAGTAACTGTTCTTCTTCAGCAGAGCACAGCGGTTCGTGTGTGTGTGTGTGTGTGTGTGTTTGTTTGAGCGTTTGTTGGAGTGGAAATGGGAGCGGCAACACCGATGCTTGCTTAACTAAAGATGTAGCTGACAAGCCTCATTCCTTTTCACATGCGAATCAAAAAACATTAAAAAGATACAGTGCATGCTTCTGATGTGGGGCTTGAAGGATGACTGTATAGAGAACAAAACACGGCACAGTCAGAAATGACCACAGCATGGGTTAATGACTGGTGTGCAGCACAATGGACTACTTATGGAACTGGGAGGTGTCAGAGGCTTGATAGGCCAAAGTGGGACATTTCTCAGTTTCTTGCCCTTTGGAGGTTCAACCGCTCCAACTAGATGTGGTTTTATGAGCGAGAAGAGAGAAAAGGAAAAACAGAGAGGTGAGAGCCACTCCGAGAGACTGCAGAGGAAATCTGTCTCCATAGAAACAAAAAGAAAAAAAGGACTGAATTGAAATTTAAAAAAAAAAAAAAGTTGTTTCTCTGGAAAGAAAAAAAAAAAGTGGCTGTCTGAAGGCTTCAGTGTCTATTCTTAGTCTTAATTTATGAGAAGAAGTTTTTATGCTTCACATTTTTGTTTTTGTTTGTTTTAATTTACATGAATTTTTGTATTTATTATTTTCTTTGATTGCTTTACATATGTTGATGTGCAGAAATGTAACTTTTTTTGCACCTTGCATGGCCCAACACTGCCTTGTTTTCTGTCTTCTGTTCAGACTTTTACAGTCTGCACATTTTCACATCTCCACACCATAAAGTCAGCAAAATACCCGACCCTAGCACTCACATGATCAAAAAAGCACAGGGGTCAAAGACTGCAGCCAGTACTAGAGCAAGAGGTATTACAGGGTCACATTACCCACAGTCCAAATGGGCAGGGCAGCCAGTGGGCCCCAGGAGGTCATTTGGGCCAAAGAGTCATTTGCGATGAGGAGGAGTGTTACACTGCTGAATATGGGTTGGAGTCAAGCTCTGCCTCTCTGATTAGCTCACTAGACTGTCATAGATATGTTCTTACCTTGGTAAGAATTCAAAATAATTAGGATTAAAACAAGTAACTAGTCTAGCCTCTATTTTTAGGATTAGCATACCATTGTAAAGTTAGTATATATCTTAAAAAGGACAGTTAGTTGCTATGCAATCTCTACCACGTGTATTAGCAGATTGTTAGTAATACTCACCAGTGAAAACCATCCAAATGCTAATCCCCCTCAGCCTATGATGCTGTTGAGTGGCAACCCTCCTGAGTGTTGCTGAACACAATTCTTATCCCTGCTTTGTTTTGACTGTCAGTGTGCTCAGTTTGTCAGTTTGTTCAAGCCTTTCAGTGGTTTGAATTGTCTTTAAATTTTATTCTGTTCTGTTTAGCACCTTGTTTTTTTTATTATTACAACAGCTATATCAAGCTAGCTGCACACAAACACTTCCATGCTGAAAGATCCTCAGTGCAATGGAATGTTTTGAGTTGGTCCATTCGTCCATCCATTTTCCAATTAAAAACTAATGGGGGGGGGGGGGGCATAGTGGTCTTTTTCTGACTACAGGCATGTATGGCTGTTTTGCCAGGGAGAGAAATATCACAAATTTTGAGACATGGCTGTTGTGGGTTCAGCTGAAGCTGTCACTAAGATCTTGTCATTGCCTTTAAGTTGTGCATGAAGGGTGGTTAGCATTAAAATGTTAATACAAACCTAAATGATTGGCAACAGAGTGGAACTCTGAAAACAGCATAGAGAAGGCGCAGAATGTTAGGAATTCCCCTAGTAATCCATAAGACGATTAACTGGATTTGGAATATGGAATGTCCTCCTACCATAGCTCCTGATGCTCATTACGATGATGATGATGATGATGAAGGTAGTTATCTTTAGGAAGTTTGTCTGTTGGAAAGACTGAACTGACAAAGCTTTAAAACTCACACTCGTGCCCTCTTGGTTAAACACAAGCATCATTTGACCGTTACATTAAAAATCACACAGCGATGATGAAGCTAAATCCCAAAGCTCTTAAAGTGGTCGAGACCAGGAGCACACACAACATAGTGTGTCTGACACCGCGGTGTGAGAGAGACACACATTCACACTTCCATGGTACCACACGATATATATTAGAAGGTCCTCAGTCACTCTATAAACCTCATTCCTTAAGGAAAGGTTGACCAGTTTTTCATCTTGTCACCATTGTGTTCTTATCATAAGACAGTTTTTTTTTAGATGGGGGTTTGATGCACACTAGCAACTGAGTTTCAACATGCTAACTGTTAGCATGCTCAAAGGTAGAATCAATGGGAGTAAATGAGGCAGAAGTGTGAACACGCCTTTCATTATGGCAGTGAAAAGATGAAAAAAATGTTGAACCTTTCCTTGAATACTTCAAAAGTGGTTTGTTCAGTGCTTACACAAACTACTTCTAATGTTTTACCAGAATTTTCTGTCGGTCATGGAGTGTAACCCTGTCCAATGCCTGACTCACAGTAAGGCTCGATGTTATTCTTATGACAAGCATGTGTTGGTCTTGTTATCAAATGTGTTGAGTCATTCTTTACATAGTGACACTGTATTTCTGTGTGACTGTGTGAAAACTGTTTAATCACTGATGTAATTACACATATCTTACATAGGACTCAATGCACAACAATGTAAAGACCTAACAACCTGTTCCCTCTTGACATTGAGTTCATCAAATCTCTAATTAGGGAATACAGAGAGAATAGAGAAAGGTAAGGATAAGGTATGTGACTTCAAATTCCTCTTGTTGTTTTGTACCCCAGTGCAGACTGGTATTGGGGAATTCCTTCATACCATGTCCTCTTTTGGAGGTCCTGCTACATCTACCCCTGATCCCAGACACGACCCTTACCCCTCTAAAGCTCTTTCACAGGCCACTACACATGCACACACTTCCAGCCAATCATACGGAAAGCTGTCTCTCTCTCTCCTTTTTAGAACACTGTTTCGCTAGCAATGGTCAACAGCAAGTCTCCCATTCCACTTTAACTGTTTTTTTTGCTCTCTCTCTCTCTCTCTCTCTCACTTTCTCAGTAGCTCTCTCTTTGTTAGATTGACTGGGTTATATTTAAATGGCATTGGATAACTGTTCATCTGTATAGTTGGATTCATTGCTGAGACACGGGCCATGTGGGACAGTATTCATGTTTGTCTTAATGCTGTTTGTAATGTTATTATTTGTGTTTATGTTTCGACCATGGCGGTTATTACATTATTTTGTACAAGTGATTTTTTTTTCACAATGTGAAATTCATGGTTAAATAAACATAAGAGTTTTTCCTCTTAACCATAAATATAAAATGTCTCATTACTTGGTAATCATTCACAAATGTACCACTACACACAAACACATGCACACATCTCATAGTTTTGTAGACAGCTGAAAAGTCAGGATAACATTAGTTAAGAAAAGTTTGTTGAACAAACACACAATGCATTTATTGAGGGATTGCTGTAAACTCTGCTTGAATATTAGAGTGGCTACAGCTTCATTTGGAGTAAGGAAAAACTGTTCCCTCTTCAACTCAGCTCTGCTCCAAACTCATTACTGCATTTCTTACATATCTGGGCAGCTCTACAGGGCAGGCAGGGCTTTTATTGTCTGTAGAAAGCATTAAAATGTGGGTGTATGTGTGTGTATGTGTATGTGTGTGTGTGTGTGTGTGTGTGTGTATCAGTAAGGGCTTTGTGTAGACAAGGAGATGAGCCAGAAATTATCTTATCTGTGTGTGTGTGTGTGTGCATGTGTGTATGTGTATGTGTGTGTGTGTGTGTGTGTGTGTGTGTAGGAAGCGCCACCCCTGCATGGCCCATCAGATACTTTCCCTTTAACTCACAGGTCGCCATGGAAACACTGACCTTTATCTGTGAGCTCTGAGGGCTGAGGTAGAACATGAAATTTTAAAAAGCCCAATTCCTCCTCTCTCTCTCTCTCTCTCTCTCTCTCTCTCTCTCTCTCTCTCTCTGTCTCTCTCTCATGGTTGCTGTCTATCTGTATGCTTGTTAGGGGGATATTTGTTTAAAATCCCATTACACACACACACAGACATACAGACACAAACATGCATACAGAGCACTATGCTCCCTGAGGAAAGAAGGAGTGTTTACATTCCTTTTTTAAACAACTCTCCCTCAGCAGGTTTAGAAACACCAGTTTTACAGGCTCCGGACACACACACACACGTGCACACACACACACACGCACACACACCCTTCATGGGAGGGTGACCAAAATGTAACTTGAATCATTTAGACTATTTTAGTGTGGCCCTTTACAGTGCAATATTTTCACATTCAACACTGTTGTGCTTTATAGATCTGAAGCAAATAATCATACGTCATTTCTTTAAAATTCTCCATCTCATTTTATTCTTGCCCACGTACGTCATAGAGTGCACCTCTTGCCTGATGTTAAACAATCTACTGTATCAAAAGCACAGCAATGTTTCCAGTATTGCCAGCATTGCTTGTATACTACTCAAAACTACAGTGAATATCAGTATTGCTTGTTTACTACCTAACACTACAGTGCTATCACAGAGTTTAAAATGTCAACAGACTACGTATATAATAAAAAAATCAAAAGTAGCATGATATATATTAATTTAAATTTACTTTTTTGCATTTAGCAATAATTCTTATCCAGTCATTCACAAAAGTGCATACAGTGACCAGATAAACCATGGAGGTACAAGTTCATGCAAGCACAATTTTGTCCACAGTTTCCACACAACTGAAAGTGTAGACATGTATTGTTCTTATGAATGAATAATGGAAGTTGGGCTTTTCATTTAGCTGGTTGCCAACAGAGTACCAACTATGTTCTCTGATATGATTCCATATTACCCTAAATGTTCACGGCAGACAGGCACAACACACTGAATCTCTTAGGAAATACTGATTCACTGTTCATCATCATACTCTCACCTTAACTACTGATTCACTGTTCATCATCATACTCTCACCTTAACTACTGATTCACTGTTCATCATCATACTCTCACCTTAACTACTGATTCACTGTTCATCATCATACTCTCACTTTAACTACTGATTCACTGTTCATCATCATACTCTCACCTTAACTACTGATTCACTGTTCATCATCATACTCTCACTTTAACTACTGATTCACTGTTCATCATCATACTCTCACCTTAATTACTGATTCACTGTTCATCATCATACTCTCACCTTAACTACTGATTCACTGTTCATCATCATACTCTCACCTTAATTACTGATTCACTGTTCATCATCATACTCTCACCTTAACTACTGATTCACTGTTCATCATCATACTCTCACCTTAACTACTGATTCACTGTTCATCATCATACTCTCATTTTAATTACTGATTCACTGTTCATCATCATACTCTCACCTTAACTACTGATTCACTGTTCATCATCATACTCTCACTTTAACTACCGATTCACTGTTCATCATCATACTCTCACCTTAATTACTGATTCACTGTTCATCATCATACTCTCATTTTAATTACTGAATCACTGTTCATCATCATACTCTCACCTTAACTACTGATTCACTGTCCATCATCATACTCTCATTTTAATTACTGATTCACTGTTCATCATCATACTCTCACTTTAAAATAACTATCGTCGTATCCCACTGGCTGGGAGAGCTGAATTTCAGCAAGCTAACTTTATTATCCTTTGCCAATCTGAAAAACCCTGTACCAGTTGCATTTTAAGACAATCAGAAGGCAAGAGCAGATATCAGTGTGCCTACTTCTTATAAAATCCTATATTTACATACTAATCTTCACAAGATGCTGGATTTCAGATCCTCCTGTGTACAGTAATGTTCCCCTCAGTGGAGTCATCAGCTCAAAATACTAATATGGGTGATCCACATAGACAGGAATAACAGAGGGAATTGGAAACAAACACACACAGACACACATACACACACGCGCACAGCACTACCCACGCATGACACCAACAGAACATCCCACCAGTTCTTGTTGCTAGGCAACATGTCTAGCGGTTCCACGGAGACTTGCATGGGCTCAGCGTGGTTCCTGTCAAAGCAAAGCCCCTCCCCTTTCCCTGCACTCTCTCACTTTCATCTGACAAATCACACAGCACCTCTGTATTTCATCTTACCAAATCAACCAGCTGAAGAAGTCAAAGGTCGAAAACACCCTCAGACTTCCTTCCACGGGTCCTGAATCACATAAAACACAAGGCCAACTCAAGAGGAGACAATGGAAATTAACCCTTGTCAGGAGCAACCCTAAAAAGATTTTTTTCTGTCTTAGATCTAACATACCAGAATTTAATGTTTAGGGACTCATTGTTATTAATTGAATCCAATGTGTTTGACTGCAGTTCCAGCAAAATACCAAACAAATTGTGGACCTACAGGGATGGAGTTTGCTTGAAGTTTGCATTACAGAAATCCCAAATAGATTTCAAGAATCACTTTGTTTCTTATTAGACATTTGACATTTGACTGTAGCATAGTTCATTTTCAACCCACATCTGACAATACCTTCTGCTTAGAAGCCCCTTAATCTTAATTCTGACTTCTGGATTCTAATTTTCTTACATCATTGTGATGTCACCTGGAGCTCCCTCCCTCATCCAATGGTGATTTAGCAGCATGTGATTTCGTGGTGTGTCCTGTTCCTGCAGTGTAACAGGGACATTAAATAAGGAGGGCCTGTTATTTTGAATGCAGATATTATACAGTTCCACACTCTTTGTCAGAATGAGGTCAAATTCTGGAGTGTGCATTTTAGCGCAAAGTGTGTCACGCGTGAAATCTCGCTTATGACTTGTGTCAGATTTACGGGGGGAATATTCTGGAAAAGTGCTCCCACATGACCTACAGAATCCACATGTGTAAGCAAGGACCACACACACACACACACACACACAAACTCATGCACTCACACACACACACACACATACGCATGTGCACGTGCATATACACACACACACACACACATACACACACACACACACACACACACACATAAAGGCATGCATATGTACAGATACAAACATACACACAGTCATGTGCCCACATACACACTGTTATCAGACCCACCTGTAGCATATTACAGATAAGGACTTGAATAAAGGAAAAAGAGCAGAGCTATGTAAATGGATGGAGGGGTGGGGGTGGTGGGATGGGGGGGGTTAGATCTCAAGGGGCTCGTGATTCAGACCACACACACAACTCTTTCTTTCTCTCTCTCTCCCTCTCTCTCTCTCTCTGTCTCTCTCATCCACTCACCCCATTCTCTGAATTTCAATGTTTAAAAAGTTCAGCTGAGAACCTGCTGTGTTTGGGCATACTTGTGGTGTGTGTATGTATTTGCATTGTGTGTGTGTGCACATGCACACGTGTGTCTCTGTCTATATGTGTGTATGTGTCCGCTTGTCTTTTGCATGCTGGATGGTGTGTTGAGTATAGAAATACGTCAGTAACTGGATATGTGAATAATGGAAATGTGTTTTTACTTTTCCATAACTCTTTTCCATATGCAGAATGATGTTAAGACATAACATAATAAAAGTTTTTTTTTTCTATAACAGATTAACAATTTAAGTTATATTTCTGTCATTGACATTCTCCCATGAGGACCGTGTGTGTGTGTGTGTGTGTGTGTGTTGCATGTGTGTGTTGCGTGTGTGTATGTGTGCGTGTGTGTGTGTGTTGCATGTGTGTTACGTGTGTGTGTGTGTGTTGTGTGTGTGTTACGTGTGTGTGTGTGTGTGTGTGTTGCGTGTGCGTGCGTGTGTATGTGTGTGCGTGCGTGTGTGTGTGTGCGTGCGTGCGTGTTTGTGTATGTGTGTGAGTGTGTGTGTGTGTGTGTTGCGTGTCTGTGTGCTTGCGTGTGCATATGTTTGAGTGCGTGAATGTCCATATCTCCACCCGTCCCTTTTACACCCACTTGTTTGATTAAAGAGTTTGAGATGTTCAGTGGAAACCACATTAGTAGTCCAAACCCCCAATCACTGTACGCTTTATTACCGCACAAACACACACACACGCAGGCACACACACACACACAAACGCACACACATTAGGCGTCTGGGGAAGTGATAAGACTTCTTTCTCAGCCTTTGATTGAGATAAAAGCAATTTCAGTGACTGCTAAAACAACATTAAGGGTTTAAGAGATGTGTTTCAGGCCTGTTAATCATTCCTCTCCTCCTTAATCCTTCACTTCTGACTTCAATGAACAGCAAATATGAGATAAAAAAGAGGGTGGAGGGGCCTCATTCTTTTCCTCATCACTCTCTCCCTGAGGACATAAACACTGTAGCACAGAAATAAAGAGGAATGTGAACTGCCTTGTAATCCTTTTGTTTTCCGAGATAGAGAGGAAATATTAAGGGAATAGGCCACACACGTGCACGCGCGCACACACACACACACACACACACACACACAGTCATGGATGAGAGGGAGACCAAAAGAGAGACAGAGGGAGACAGAGAGAGAGGGGGGGGGGCAACGACATACCCGCACGCATGCGCGCACACACGCGCACACATACACACACACACTGTTTATTTTTCCTTTGATAGGTGATTTGACTAACCACACTTAAAGTGTCCCTCTCTGTGCATTCGTGTGGTTAAGGTGGGGCTGGGGTTGGGAATGACAGAGACAAAAGCGAAAGAGAAAAAGAAAAAAGAGAAGAAAGGTTCAAATGTGTTGTCTCCTCTGAGTGCTGTGACCATCAGCGGGTCATCCTCTTAATCAAACACACTGATTATTCACTGATGGGTCGTTTTCTAACAAGTGCAAAAAAATAATTATCTGAGATTACAATCAATATTCATGTGCCTGTACCACACAAATAAACACACATAAAGGCACACACCCATTGTGCAAAAAAATGTCATCTCAACAATAATTTCATTTATTTTTCAATGCTCTGTTTTTTCTATGATGAAATAACAAACAGTGCAATCTTAGCAGTCATGAATTAAGATTATAAATGAATAAATATACACAATATTCCTGCCTGCAATGTCACACATAACTACTAGATCTCTGTACTTTAAAATATATCATCAAAAGCACAATTTCATGAGCCTTGTGTGTGTTTGTGTGTGTGTGTGTGTGTGTGTGTGTGTGTGTGTGTATGTGTGTGCACGCACGTGTGCATGTATGGCATATTTATTCAGACATTTTCCATTAGGGACAAGCAGATGAGTGCACACTGACGTGAGATACACGCGCACACACACACACACACACACAACACTAGAAGGCCTGTATTCTTAGTTTTGACTGCGGTCTGGAATCTGGGCCTCATTCTCTTTCATCAATTAAATGAGCTATTCCTTAATTAAACAGCACACAAGCAGATGGAGTGATTTGGAGTTGTGTGTGTGTGTGTGTGTGTGTGTGTGTGTGTGTGTGTGTGTGTGTGTGTGCGTGCGTGCGTGCATGTCTGAGTGTGTGTAAGGAGGGGGCTGGGCTGAGAGGGTGGGTGCAGTGGCTGGAGAGAGAGGAAACCCACAAAGTTTGTAATTAGTAGGGTGATGCAGATCATCCAACAGCTGTTTGAAACCCGTTACACTCTTCAGTGACGCAGTGTGTATGTGTGTGCGTGTGTGTGTGCATGGGTGTGTGTTCAACAAAGAGTTGAGGTAGCCCTTCTGTATTACAAGTTGACCAGTGGAGAAGGGTAAAGAGGACTAGGATTCAGGAGGAGCAGCAGCTGGACTCACGGGGGATTGAAGTCTAGTGCGACGTGCCAAACCTAAACAACCTGTGCTTCAGAAAACTGCAACGGCAATGGGACACTGGGCATTCATGAAAACAGACCACCAGATATTTCCTACAGTGACTCCTGCAGATCATAGCGGAGCCTCCCATATGCTGTGTCCCTCAGGGGAAGTGGATGTGTTGTCAGTACTCATAATTGGTTTCCTTCTCATGCCCCTCTTACAGCCTGATAGGATAGTAAAGCACCTCCACTGGTCTGTATATTTGTGTGTGTGTGTGTGTTATTGATTATATACTACCTCTGATCAAATGCAGTCCAAAATACAATACAATATCTATCCCCAAAAATCTCTCCCTTTGTCTCTTTGTCTCTCTGGCTCTCATAAGCCCTACAGGCTATAGAATTGAGTGTAGAAGTTTAGCATTCCAGTATTAAACTTCTGTGTTTGTCATACAAACACAGAGAGTCCACCAGCCCATCCCACATTAGAACATGTGACAGACACCCTCCCACGTGCATATAAAAAGTACCGCAGACATACACACAAACACACAGATACACACACACACACACACACATAACCTCAGCGGTGCATCTGGTGCATTAAATGCTTTCATCTGTACTGTGGTTTGCATATGTGTGTGTGTGTGTGTGTGTGTGTCCGTGTATGTGTGTGTTTGTGTCTGTGCGTCCATGTATGTGTGTTGTGTTGTGTAGCAAATAGCTGTACTTAAAGGTATATTCAGTGACTGCAGCAAAAAAAATCTAGAAAAAATATATCAGAAAATTCTGGAAAACCGACTCATCCCTTAATACACATGAAATATACATATTTCCGTATGTTCTGAGTGAGATATTGCAGTGCAACTGCATTTTAACAGATCCTTCAACAGCTGTCCCATAGCTGAGTCATTGCTATGCATCACGTAACACAACTACATGAAGCGTTTCCCAGTGAAACACACTAAACAGTCACAAATGCATATACAGCCATTTTCAGATCTAAGAGTAACTGGTCTGTGCTGCATCCTGTTTCTTTGTAAAGCTCTTTTCTTTTTAAATGAAAAGGTTATTTTAAAAATAAAAACTGTCTTGGGTCAATGTAAAGCTGCAATTTGTGAGTTTTGTTTCAGATAGTGGTGCTGGTTTACACTTTGGGCCAGAGACCCCATTGCCAGTGTTCCTGTGGGCATGTCTGGACATGCCCGGTGTGCTGATGTCTGTTTCTGCTGGGTTGGTTGTTGACCTCACGAGGTAAACTTCATAAATAATGTTATCATTTTCAAAAGCTTCTGTGATTACCTCTATCTGTCCTAACGCTGTAATCGCCGTTCTTTCTCACCGTTTTTTTCTCCTGTTAGGAAATGTAATGTTTTTTTCCCTTTTATCACAGTACAAATGTACATTTACCCCTAAAATATAGTCTCTGATAATGTCAAGGACAAGTGTCAGAGCTTATTGATATCAAAAACAGAGTTTGAGTCTTTCCTGTCCGAAGAGCTCAGGGCAAAGTCACTCGCTCAGTGAATCAGTTTCAATGATGAGGATGTTTGAGTGTGTCTAGCTGTGATGTTTCACATTAACAGTTGGTATTTGTTTAAATGAGGGCATGAACTGAACTGTATGTCTAAGCAGTAGCTGAAGTGTCTCTCTCTCTATGCCAGCACCCCAGACAGCTGGCATTTAAACTGGCATACAACGCCCTCAGCATCACACAGTCAACTGTGAACGTGGCATTAGTCACACTCGTTTAGTCCTGACAAATGGACACATGGATAGAAGGATAGAGGGCAGTGGTGGAGGTTAAAATTGGTCCCAGACAGTTACCTTTAAAACCCCTTCATCTTAATCTATCCATTTTTGTGTGTGCTGAAATTAGTTTTGAGCCAATCTGGCCCTCGGTCGGTTTCACAGAGAGTTAGAGACAGAGAGCTGTCATGACCAGATTAATTAATGGGAGAAAAGAAGGTCTGCAGTGTGTGTGTGTGTGTGTGTGTGTGTGTGTGTCTGTTGTTTGTGTGTTGGAGTGTGTGATTGAAGGTGAATTGTGTGGGGAGATTATCCATGGCTTTAAGAAGTTCTTTAAGTGACATAAAATGCCTCTGATTCGATACTTGTATGTGTGTGTGTGTGATGTCTCCATCTCTTCTCCCTTAGTCTGTCTCTTTCTACTTTTCACTTTTGCTGATTCACGTTCCCTAGAATGACTAAGTATTTCAATTATATGGACAATGACTTTGCCCTTCCACACTCACAAAGTCTATTTATCTTGGTTACTGCCTGTGTGTGTGTGTGTGTGTGTGTTTGTGTGTGTGTGTGTATGTGTGTGTGAGTCTGTATATATGTCTCAGACAGCGAATGTGGGCGAGAGAGAGACAGTGAGAGAGAGACAGAGAGGGATTTTGGTGTTAAATTTAAACTTAAACTTAGACTTTTCTACTCGGAAGTCCAAAGGAAAAGGCTTGTGATTTTGGGTAGTGGGTAGTGATTTGCGTCAGGTCTTTTAAGAAAGTTTTTTAAGGTCACTGAGGAAGGTTTTATACTTGTGAGGACCTGCGGAGAGCCTGCAGGGTGCTTCATGTCTGTGTTTACATATGTAAAGTACCAAAATCCACTGCCACTCCACTGCAGGAGGATCACATATGGTTACAGTTTTCTCACGGATTTACACTACCAGTTCACGGTCACCTGTATCAGTACAGACACTGCCCTGCATGTTTTACTGACACATTGTTGCAATGCATTGTGAGGTATACACTCCACAGAGGGTGAGTCACAGCAGAAGTTAAAGGCCCCAGACTTTCAAGTCCCTTCATATAACTAGTCATTAATAAGTCATTTGAGAGAGTGTGTTGATGTTGAGTGTCATCATTTGTCACTCTCTGACAACAGTGTGTGCATGCGTGCATGTGTGTGTGTGTGTGTGTGAGAGAGGGAGAGAGAGAGAGAGATGATGAATGAGGTCTCATTGACTGTTCATTTTGTTTTTCTCCATCTGTTCATTTAAATGATAATGATTTCTTATAACTGTTGTGCACACATTCATATAGACACAGGTTCTTTCTTTCTCTCTCTCTCTCTCTCTCTCTCTCTCTCTCTTACACACACACACACACACACACACACACACACACGCACGCACACACACACACTCACACACACACCACAGAGGTCGATTATTAACTTTCTTAATTGCTGATCTATTTAAGTTCTTTTCTGTTAACAGAGATGACTTTTTAAAAAAAGAGCATTGTGTACAGGTGTCAACAGGTGTGTATGTGTGTGTGTGTGTGTGTGTGTGTGTGCGCGCATGCGCGTGCATGCATTATATGTAGGCTGACATGACTAAGTACGCTGTTCTAAAGGTGAGATTGTGGTAAAAGGCAGTAGTGAACGAGAATGGGAATACTGATTAATAATGTAATTATTGAGATGAAAGAGTGAAATGGTTTGCTCTCTCTCTCTTTCTCTGTCTCTCTCTGCTTCTCTCTGCCTCTCTCATTGGAGATATGCCTGTGGAAATCCCATGACAGTATGTCAGTATTACCACATACATTTATCCCCTGTCCTGGCTCCTCCTCCAAACACTGTATGACCACTCCGTCAGACTCTTCCTTATAATGATGAATTATTCATACTGCACAGCCACTTAGTCAACGCAATTAATGTCGGCTTATATGTAAATCTACTTTGAGGGAAAATGGATCACTTTTGTCTTTTTGTTCCTCTTATGTATTTGTGCATAAAACTCACACCATCAGTGTTAATTAGGCAAGTCTGAGAGAGAGAGAGAGAGAGAGAGAGACAGAGACAGAGACAGAGACAGAGACAGAGAGGAGGAGAGAGAGAGAGGGGGAGAGAGACAGAGAGAGAGAAAAGAGGAAAAGGGAGTAGATAGAGGAGAGAGGGGGAGAGAGACAGAGAGACAGAGAGACAGAGAGGGAGAGAGAGGGAGAGAGAAGAAAAAAGGGAGTAGATAGAGGAGAGATGGGGAGAGAGAGGCAGAGAGAGAGGGAAGAGGAAAAGGGAGTAGATAGAGGAGAGAGAGAGACAGAGAAGAGGAAAAGGGAGTAGAAAGAGGAGAGAGGGGGAGAGAGAGAGAGGAAGAGGGGGTGACAGGAAGAGAGGGAGAGGGGGAGGGGTGGAATGGCAGTGCCTTTTGAATGGCCTTACAGACAGCTAATTAAATCCATTTCCCTTTTCATTTTTTCCACTCATCCTGTGCACTGGACCTAAACAGAGCCTTTGTTTCAGAGAGAAAGAGAGAAAACAGCCAAAGTTACACTCCCACTGCAAAAAATGACATGAATAATGCTGGTACGCTGATAATGCTACATTAATAATTGAGTCAAAATTAAGTAAATACATTGGAAAGCTTTAGGTTTTGTGTTTTCAAACAGTTAGAAATTAACTACTGTGTGTGTGTGTGTGTGTGTGTGTGTGTGTACATAGCTGTAGTGAATTGGTCCCCTGGCAAATGTTTCAACCTCTGTGATTTTAGTACAACTGAAGCTAAATGTTTATATGAATCACTCTGGCCTGAGTTCAGTTTTCTGAAGCAACAAAGAATGTGCCAGACAGACAGATAATCTCTGTCTCTCATGTACACAGACACACACACACTACACAAAATTGTTAATCCCAATCCATTAGCTGATACTCGCTTTGCAACTCTTTTATGGTAAATGGTTTCCCCGATGACAGAGAGAGAGAGAGAGAGAGAGAGAGGGAGAGAGAGAGAGAGAGAGAGAGAGAGGGAGAGAGAGAGAGAGAGAGAGAGAGAGGGAGAGAGCGAGAGAGAGAGAGAGAGGGAGAGAGAGAGAGGGAGAGAGAGAGAGCGAGAGGGAGAGAGAGAGAGCAAGAGAGAGAGAGAGTGAGAGGGAGAGAGATGGGGGGGGGGGGTGATGGGATTCCCCGCTTACGGTGAAGGGAGAAAGAGAAATGTGAAATGTTAAAACACCTCCCCTATGGCTGCTTGAGTTTATCCATCTGTCTCTCTCTCTCTCCCTTAATCTCTCTCTTTCTGACTCACAGATTTCTTACTCCTCTCTCGTTGCCAAGGTGACTGTTGTCAACATGGTTCATTATATTTTTGTCCTTATCAGTCTTTCTCTGCCTCTATCAAGCTCTTAATGTCTGTCTGAAGCTGCCCCCTTTTCCTCTCCTCTCCTCTCCTCTCCTCTCCTCTCCTCTCCTCTCCTCTCCTCTCCTCTCCTCTCCTCTCCATTCAGTTCAGTAAACTTTATCAGTATGGCCTTTTTTACACACAGCTATGAACATATACAGCGTGCCCCCCCCCCCCCCCCCCTCTGACTCTGTCTCTTTCTCCCTCTCTCCCTCTTTGTGTCTAGGTCTCTCTGTCTCTCTCTCTCTCTCACTCTCTCTGTCTCTCTCTATCCCTATTTTATCCAATACCAGACTCTGTGTGCGAGGAGAAGCGTTTTTCTGTCAGCAGTGCAGAGGTCAAGAGCTCAGGGGAAAGCTATACATTGCCTGCTACCATAAGGTCACATGTGTGTGTTTGTCTGTGTGTGTGTGTGTGTGTGTACTTGTACAGCTATTCTTGTGAAGACCACTTTGAGTTTTAGACCTTGGGAGTGAGGACATTTTGGGAAATTGAGGACGTTTTGGCTCATCCTCACACTTTCAAATGGCTTTTTGAGGGTTAAGACTTGGTTTTAGGGTTCAGGTTAGCATTAGGTTCAGGTTAGGGTTGGGGTTAGGTGTTTAGCTGTGATGGCTGAGGTTAGGGTAAGGGGCTAGGGAATGCATTGTCAATGAGTGTCCTCTCAACGACAGAAGTACAAGTGTGTGTGTGTGTGTGTGTGTGTGTGTGTGTGTGTGTGTATTTGTGGGTTACTGGGACAGGGCGGGACAGTTTTTCTGTCTTCTGTCTTGCATTGCCCTTATAGAATAATCACAAGTCAAAGGTTAAAGTGAAGGGCGTTACAGCTCTCCCCACTTATCTCCACAATCCCAGTGTGGCTTAGGGACTCAGCGTGCACCATAGTGAGAAAAGAGCAGAATGCTAATGGAACCAAAAATCTGTCTCTCACACACACAGCCACACACACTCTCAACACCCTAAGGGCTGCTTTCCTAAACGGTAATGGAATTTCAGCACACTCCTATCTGCAAATCTTTCCCAATCTCTCCTTACAGCTTTAGAAAAGGAAAAACATTTTTTAGCTGCTAGGTATTACTGCAAAAAGATTTTTTTAAAATAGAAAAACATCATCTTACAACCGGAGGAAGTGAAATTCACGTCTCAAACCTTAATAATTTCATTTCTTATTAATATTGTGCGTGTATGAATTGCTTTAAATCATTTATAGGCCTATCATTTCCACGCCAGTAAAACATTTTTGCAACACTATGGGAGTATCTCAGAAAGTATCAGATATACTTTGCAGGCTCTGTTTAGTACAGTCAGTTTTCTGATTGGTTACCAAGATGAATAAAAAACAAAATCGTCGGTTTCGATAAACTCAAAATCCAAAAATGTTATTCTTAAAAAAAACCAAACAACAACAAAAAAAAGCATAGAGCCATTCTACCACTTTTAGTCAAAAATGTAACATGGAACTCACAACATGAAACTGAAACTTAGCAATGATCCTCTATTCTTCCAAGCAATACAAAACTCAAGTGATTCATTGTTGGAATAAATGTTCTGAAGAGCTGAAGACACATTGTTATTTATTTTCTTATACAGAAAACATATGTAGAAAACACACACACACACACACACACACACGCGCGCACACACACACAGAGTTCTGTGAGGGAGGAGCTGACAAAACAAAGTCATCTGGTCAGATATCGTATGAGGACTATGTGCGGCTTTGCCAAACCAAGGATGAGTCACTACCTTCTCCCACTCGTGTACTCACACACATTCACTAAACTATCAAAACACATTTACTAGACTGTCTATGAGAGAGACACTGACAGTAAGGGCGTGTGTGCCAGTCTATGTCTCATGACCCCAGACCCTCTCCTCATACATCAGTGTCTGAGATCTGCTCTTCTGTGTGTGTCTACATCTGTCTGTGTGTGTGAGAGATGGAGAGGGAGGATTAAGCGGAGAGTGGAGTTGAGTTTGACAGTATTACCTCACCACTTCAGCATGAATTAAATTGTGTCCCCACCCAAGCCCACCCCCCAACTCTGAAAACAATCCAGCCGCAAGAAGTATATTTGCTATCTGGGTTTGTATCTGTGTAAAACTGAGGCAAAAGCTTGCGTATACAGTGACCCCTATGGTGTGGCTGCGGTGTAGTTGAATTGTAAGAGAACCTATGGATGCTTTTTCAAATGGAATGGTGTTTCAACACTGAGCATTAAACATATTCTAGATAACTTCATTAAATGTTGTAACGTTTTGCGTCTGTGGGCGTGCTCACAAAGTGTTTACGCCCCAACAGTTTCCACACAACCCAGTATTCTCCTCACACCCCTGGACTGTCTTTAACAATGATCTTCTATTAAATGGTGTTTCAGAGCAGACAGCTACTGAGGTGGGAATGCACAAATAACACCCCCCCCCCCTGCTCACACACACACACACACACACACACACACACACACACACATACACACTGAAAAATGGAAGAAAATCTTTTTTTAATAGCCTCACTGATTTAGGATTACTGAAATTTAAGAAAAATGTGTTAACTTGTGAAAACTTAAAAAGATATCATAGACACACACACAGAAAAGACATGACGGGAAATGTATTAAGTGGCTGCACATGTTTTCAAAAGTGCAAATCCATATATCAGTCATTAGTCTGCAATGGGAAGGTTTCTGATGAGAAAGATGGAGCAGTTTCAGGCTAAGCTGCCACGTGCTGAAAAGGCACTTGCATCTTTCATCACTGTGTCACACATATAACGCAGCACATGTTTTAATGTTGTGCTGTTTATAGATTTATAGATTGCATGACTGAACTTGGGGTTAGTTGTGAATTAATTAACAGTAGAAAACTCGTGTCCTGTTTTGAATTTTTGTTCTAATTCTAGGCTTAACTGCTGTAAATTTAATAAATTGAAAAATGTGTGTTTGTGCATATGTATGTTTTTGCGCATGCCTGCGTGTGAGTGTGCGTATTTATGAATGAGTCTGCTTCTGTTTGTGAATGTAAAAGTTTAAGTGAGGTTATACAAATGTTGTACATCCCTGTGTGTGTGTGTTTGTGAATGTGTGTGTTATCTACATTAACCTGTTTAAACAAGGCTATTAGGCCACGCTGGAATGTTCTGTGACCCTGGACAGTTTGTGACCCAGGAACAGGAAGAGGTTTTGTAGTCATAAGTGATCTGAAGCCTTGAGTGATAAGAGCCCAGCTTTGTGGAATGTTATTTTCCCACTTATCAACATGGAACTCTGCACATTCCACAGACACACTAAAGGACATGCCTCACACAGCTGGGAATGAGAAGAGTGTTTGTCTGCTCAAAATCTGGCTAACTGGGTAAAACTGGGTATCGATCAAAATCCTGGTTCAAGATCCAAACATGGAGCAAGTGAAGTAAGTTTAGTGTCAGTCTGAGATGTGATCCAGTGCTGGATCTATGTGAGAAATAAATTATGTTTTGTAATTTCCTGGGTTATTTAACCTTAGCCACACTAAGAGCACATACCTACACACTGAGACACGAACGCATAGTCACCGATGCACAATGGTACAAAAATAATGTTTCAGGAAAGTTTGCATCCTGGTATGATGCTTACACTGATTAATCACAAAACCGAACCGTTCCCACAGCAGTTAATAGAGTCAGCTTTGAGCAGAGAGGCAGTTAAATCTCTCTCTCTCTCTGTTTTTGTTGTTTTGATACCAAGGGCACTCACGGCCATTTGCCTGTTGTTAAAGGGGAGTGGCAGCAGCGTGCAGCTGCTCTGATAACTCAGCATTGACTCTGAAGAATATGACCCATGCCTTTATTTGTCCTCCAGCCTCATTACCTCAAGTAATCAATTTACACCTGCTCACAAATGTCCCGCCCATCTGGCCTGGCTGACACCATACTGGATAGACACAGGTAGGAGCTATGCCCTGCCAAGCAAACAACAGAAATTAAAGAGGTGTATAGACTGAAGGACACATCACACTGCAAGATCACAGATAACTTAGGTATTTCCAAATTAAGGCAAAAAATGGAGTGGAATTCTTTTAAGCTGACATAGCCTGAACCAGGCTGAGTATAATTATGAAACGGGTTGACAGGTTGATTTTTCTCAGCCAAAAAGTGAACAGACCAAATTTATTCTAAAGTTAGGAAAACTCAGATTTTCAGATGAAGGTTGATCACGAGGTTATAGTTTATGGTATTTTTTTTGGAGTAGTGAAAAAGCTGAAATATTTTTTGTTTTTCACAATCTACCAAAGACAGTAGCAAAAAATTTTTTATAACTGCTCACAGGAATCCAGACACATTCTCTGAACAAATGACATTTTGAATTCCAACCCTAATTCATGCCTTCCACTCTAACGCTTTTCTTCCCTTTCTCTTTATGGGTTCCTTTTTTAGTTGTTCCCTCTCTCCCCATCAATTTCTTTCAGAGATACAGCTCCATGAGTTTCTTGATAAAGTCTTGGAGTGAAATTTAATCTTCTGTCTCAACACGATGCTTCTCTATCCACAGGAAACTAAACTTAGATCATACACGGAGTGCTGTTCCAGTCTAGACTGATGTGGATCTTGGGGAGAGGGTCTATGTGAGTGTGTCTGATGAAGTAGACCTAGCACTCTGCAGACACCTCAAACCCGGACTGACCTTAAGCCTGGAGGAGGAGGGAAACAACCTCAGTTAAGCAGTGACAAGTTAGCTTTATCCTAGCTGACTGGGTTAGCGTAGCAGCAGAGTAAACTAAGACTCTTTGAAAGATGTCATTCCCTCAGTCAGAAAGACATACCTCTGTGAACTTATAAAACCAAGAGAAAGACCACACATACTGCACAGTTAGACTATATCACACATACTGCACAGTTAGACTGTATCACACATACTGCACAGTTAGACTATATCACACATACTGCAGTTAGACTGTATCATACATACTGCACAGTTAGACTGTATCACACATACTGCACAGTCAGACTATATCACACATACTGCACAGTTACGCGATATTACACGGCACACTGACCTCAGGGTTCATTTAGCTCAGGTACATAGAGATATACATAAATTCATCCACACACACAGACACACATACAGACACACACACTCACAAACACACACACACACACACACACACACACACGCACACACACACACACACACACACAGTATGTGCTGTTAATCTGTCTAGAATGTCCCAGACTCACACCAGAGGGGGTCCACAGAGCTCTGCCCCCCGCCCTCCTTCACTCAATCTTTACCCCCAACCTGTAGCTCTGACTAATGCTACCCCTTACTGAGTATAAGTATGGAACAGCAGGATACAGCTAATCCAAAAGCTCTCTCTCTCTCTCTCTCTCTGTTTGTGTGTGTGTGTGTGTGTGTGTGTGTGTGGACATTAGACATAATGTGAGACAAACACAACAGTTAACTCAGTCCATAATTATTATCCTGCAGTGTTATACTGATGGTTTATAAATGTACCTTGTTGGCCACTTTCTTTAATATTACACTGTTAGTATTACACTCTGTTGATATACATACCCTGAAATACCACGAATTTTGAACAGGTGAGCACAGCAACTGGCTAATGTGAATGATCTATCAATGCCTCCGTGTACAGGACAGAAGAGATTCACACATATATGCTGCATGCATGCACTCACACACACAAACACACACACAAACACACACATGCATGCACACACCGCCAGTGGGGGTGAAATGAACAGATGACAGTAGAGATCTGGTCCTGTGGAATGGAAAAGAGGGGTTCACATCAGGGAGGTGGGGCCTCTGACCTTTGCCCTCCAGCATTAACAAAACAAAGGGGTAAAGACACCAGGACACCAGGCATCCATATCCAAGTAAGTCTGACAGAGTGAGCGCTGAGACACACACAGACACACACACACAGTCACATACGCACACACACAAACACACACACACACGCGTGCACACACGCACACACACACACACACACACTCGCAAAACACTCATCAAAATCATCCTTTCTGCAAATAACAAAAAAATGCATATCTAGCACTTTTGCGTCCTTGAATAACCAGTCTGAATATTATATTATGTATCAGTTCAGTCCATGCAGAGATTGAATTAAAGCACATAAAGCATTTACACATTTCTTTCTGTAGAAGTTAGAAAACAAAAGCTGTCCTTATCATTTGTGAAAACCTTGCAACCTCTAAATTAAAAACATAACCTTAAAGGATACACCATAACATTACAAAAAGTATTGTTTTAAACGAAAGTTTAAGTTAAATAAGTTAAATGAAAGGTTACTCATAGAGACTCTCATAGAGGTTTTGACTGTCAGACCCACCACACACAGATGGTCAGCTCTTCCTGCCATGTGAGTATGTAGAGAATATCTAACTGCCTGTCTGTGTAGAGAGAGGATCTTTAATTGGACAGTTTTGATGTAGTTAGTGTTGTAGTTAGGGTGTGTGTGTGTGTGTGTGTGTGTGTGTGTGTGTGTGTGTTGTAGGCACGTATGTGTATGTATTTGTAAATAACAGTGTACTGACATTATGGTTGCGGTTTTGAAGATCAGAGGAAAACCCATATGAATGTTTCCTCAGTGGTCAGAGAACCACAGTGTGCACGTGGACACACACACACACACACACACACACACACACACACAGGCAGACAAACAGACAGACAGACACACACAGACACACACACACACAGTCTGTGGTGGATTATTCGCTAAACCTTTTGGTTTGTTTGGGTGCTTAAAAGGCTCTGCCTGAGGCCCTTTTCCAATACACATGGTAGTAATTTACTGCTCTTTGAGTATGTATGTGCTTCTATGTTTGTGTGTGTGTGTGTGTGTGTGTGGTTGTTTGTGTTTCTGCTTGTGCTTGTATTTTCATTCATTATGTACCAAAAATGTCATTTGCCCTCATCATACACAACAC
The DNA here is from genome assembly GCF_902362185.1 of Chanos chanos. Taxonomy (NCBI): domain Eukaryota; kingdom Metazoa; phylum Chordata; class Actinopteri; order Gonorynchiformes; family Chanidae; genus Chanos; species Chanos chanos. The sequence continues at coordinate 23,695,125 of NC_044504.1, forward strand.
ATAGCATTACTGTAATGATAACTTGAGAAGAACATTTTCCTATTGTCCCTCAAAACCATTGCCAATCAGCTCCCGGAGCTCTGAACTACCACACAAAGCAACACTATGTCTGTCTGTTTCACAAACACTGTGCCCTCCACTTACTGTCAGTGTCACAAGGTGTGGGTTTAAAGGAGGTAGGAAAAAGGGGGGAGTTCTAATGGGTGCTAATAAGTAGTTAAGTAGGTTTTGTTGCTTCGCCCTCCTCATTTTTAAATGCTCCCCTACTCCATAGGAACAGGCATCTCCTTAGCATCAGTTTGTAATGTGGACAGTTTGTGAAGTGGAGCATATGTGAGTGTGTATGTGTGTGTTTGTGTGTGTGTGTGTGTGTGTAATTGTAAGTAAACAAACTTCACTCTTCCTAAATAGAGAGGGCTATTTAAATACTGAAAACAACAGAGCAGGCCAAATTCATCAGAATATATATTATAAAATTCCACTCTATTTACTGAATATCACTTTCAAACTAATGGAGTTACTCATGCAATCCCATGAGAGAAGAGACAGGGAGAGAATGAGAGGGACAAAGAGTGGGGGGAAAAGGGGATAGAGAGAGAAAAAGAGACGAAGAAGTGCAGAGAGAGAGAGAGAGAGAGAGAGAGAGAGAAGAGATAAACCAGGACATCTTCTTTCTCTTTCTTGGCTGATATTGTGGCATGGGGACTGCAACAGCTCATAAATCATACTCCCATAACTGCAGTAATGAAGAAACTGCCGGAAAAAAATCCATTTAACATCAAGGACGCTGCGGCAGGCAGTTTGTGTGTTTGTGTGTGTGTGTGTGTGTGTGTGTGTGTGTGTGTAGGAAGTCCACTTGATTTATGGGCTCAATAGTGAGCAGTCCTTGGCAGTGTAATGCATAAAACTCTTATCTCCTTCTGTGTGTGTGTGTGTGTGTGTGTGAGTGTGTGTGTCCCATAAAGGCTATGGCTTTGAAAGATTCATAGAACCCATTGAAAACCCTCTCTCTATGTGACCAGACTGCACAGGCCAAAAAAACAAAACAAACTACAAAACTACTGAACTATACCAACAATTATCTCACCTAAATTTCAGCAGCTCCACACAACATACATGCTCAGAAATGTCTTATTGTGTCAATAAACCAACATACCGTAATCTCATAAAGACCTTGCTATGACAACACAGCGCAACACAACACAACACAACACAACACAACACAACACAACACAACACAACACAACACAACACAACACAACACAACACACGAATGGGGTCAGATATGATAAAGTCATGGTGTTCAGCCGAAAAAAACAGGGCATGGAAGATTTCATGAATGCCTGGAAGGACAGAGTGAATGTAGTGAATGCGCTGACAGGATTAAGACTGGAAAGATAAAAACACACACATTTATCACGCTGAGAGTCTGTGGTGTGTCAGAGACAAGCTCAGACTGTTGTAATTCAATTAAACCAAAGGCAGGCTTTCGTTTAAGCACCTAAAGAGTGTGATGTACTCTCACTGAATGATTCAGTTAGAACCAGCAAATACAGGGCAACCAGCAGCCTCAGGGAGGCATGGTTCATTCGTGCTGATCTCAGCTTTCCTCTTCATGAATATTCTCTAATTATTTTAATATTTAATGTAAAATTTAAATAATCATACATCCACAAACTGTTAAAAGATGCAGACAAAATGGTGTCAGGTCAGTGTAACAGGACAATTTTTGACACCAGGGCCCTGCACGGCCTAGAATGTTCATTGCGAACTGTGCCTCTGCATCATCTGATTTTCGCATATGTAAGCTAATTAGACAAACACGCGCATAAGTGATCCTACTTTCTTCCACAGTTAAACATGTTTTACAATTTTTCGTTTACAGTACATTGTTCCATTTCCCCTGTAAATTTAGCTGACAGCCAAACAAACTCTTTTTACCTTGTAAGATTGTATATAGTGGAGATGGTGCAAAATCCTTTCTTGACCAATCCAGACTGTTGTCAGGTCAGCTCTCTCTCTCTGTCTATCTCTCTCTTCCAGAGGGATGACCTAAGACAGACTGTCTGGTCTCATTACCTGGCTTTGACACCTCACATTGTGCTGTCTCACTGTTGTCTGGAGATCTCTGTATGGGCTTTGTATGGTGTTGTGATCTTAATAAGACATGCAAAGAACTAGATGCGGAGACTTCATCTCTGCTGGTTCTGTCATGTGTTCAGTGATATGCTTACGATGCTCTACAGATTTACTGTATGTTGACAAGTATGGATGAAAGAGGACAGTCTTGTCATTCTCCAACAGTCATCCAGAACCAGTCTAATGTTGTACCATTAGTAAGTATGACATTTGTAGGCTTGGCGCAGAACTGGTCTGTATAATCTTAATTGAAACTTAAAGCAGAATGACAAGTGACCTTCAAAGTGATGCTGAAGGTTATTTTGGACAGATGAAAAACGCAAGCAGATGGGACCATAGCGGAAGATCAGCCTGGCTTTTGTGAAGGGAACTATACTGCAGTTTTGTTTTCACCCACAGTTAAAAGTTTACTCAATATCCGTCAGGTTTATGAGACCAGTGTAACAGGTCTGACAGTTCTGCTGTAAAGGCAGTGGACTGAGAAGGCTTATGTATGTCTATGACACATAGAGAAACAACAGGAGAGCATTTTAAGGAAAGATGACTAAGTGAGGGAGGAGCACTAATCCAAAGTGAAAGTCAGAGGTAAGAGAAGAAAATGGAAAATGTTAGAAATAAATATAGGAAAGTGAAAAATACTTTTTTTTTTTTTTTACTTTAAAAAGTGTTTTTTTTCCCCCCTTTATTTCCGAGACGTATTTGACAAGACAATGAACTCAAAATTTAATTGTCAAATATTCCATTTAATCATCAGATATTATGTTTAGTTGTACATAAAGCATTAATGCTTGACCCTTTCACCTTTGCAAATATTAAAACCATTAGATATCATTTTAGTCTGGTTTGGACCACACATATAGAGGCGAGCAGGGAACACACTCATCTCTGTATGTGTGGTCTGAAACTGCCCTAAATTTGATTTGTTCAGAATAAGGAGTTCCAAGTAAGAACAGAGCAATGAATTGCACAAGTCACCCATCACAGCATGCGTAGAAACATTCAGTTAGAGGAATGATCACCAAAAACACTGTGTCTGCCCCCCCCCCATCTTTCTCTTTCTTTCCATTTATTTCCTTTCCTCCCCTTTCCTTTCCTTCTTCTCTATTAAACACATGTTCATCTGCATACATTACTTCATCTGTCATTGTTTTTCTATGGCAACAGCTCATATCCTTGATTTAAACTACATTCCTGAACTACAAAATGTATAAAATTTATATTTGTGTGTATAAAAATGTATATATATATATATATATATATATATATATATATATATATATATATATATGTATAATCTTTGGTTTAATTACAGTCCAGCTTAGTTAGAGTTATAAAAGAGAATTAGTGATGTTTTTTATAAGATTTTGACATAATGACATAACTGAATGTGACATTGCTAAATAGAATTGGGTATGTAGGAATGGGGCATATCTGTGTCGTTTTCACCTTTATAATGTGGCTTACTTTTTCCTTAAAGGGAAAATGAGTATTTATTTGACAAAACAACTCAAAAATGAGCCCCAAAATAGAGAAGCTCATTAAGATACACAGAAGCACAAACTTAAAAAAAAAAAAAAAAAAAAAACTGGCCTGGAGGCAAACCATCGCAATGTCTCTCTCTCTCTCTTTTCCTTTCTCATATTGCAGATAAAAAAATGTTCTGTCTTGAAGTCATAAGAGGTTCTCTGTGAATGCCAACCAAATAAACCTGATAAAAAAAACAAGCAAAAGTATGTACCTATGACTCATTAGCCTGTGGGAAAATGGCCCTGGCTTGTCACATTATATATTTTAAAATGCAAGAAAAATCATGATTCATCTTTTAGTTATCAAGTTATATAAGATTTCAATGGAAAGATACAAGCCCTGTTTAAAAAGAATGCTACTTCATGGTTGATCAGATTGGAGAGTTACGATCAGTTCATCGATTTAATCATAAGATATTGTTTTTGTTCCTTCATTCTGGCATAACTGGTTTTTTTCTACCCTGAGAAAAGAGACAGATAGAGAGAGACCTGATAACCAGAGAAGAAAAAGAGATAAGAGAGCGAATGGGTAAGAAAGATTCTTAGCAATCTGTCATGCAAACTGAATTTGACTGGCCACAACCCTCACACAGCAATCTGTGCCACCAAAGCGAAGGCCTTTCAGCAAATCAGAGAGCTTCACTTGACCTGGTTATGTCTGCTGAAATTGGGCTGTCATACACACGCACGCGTACACACAGACACACACTACACACACACTCACACACTACACACACACACACACACACTACACACACACTACACACACACACGCACAGATATCCGCTTGACCAAACTTTCCCCCGAATCTCCTTGTAGTAATGCAAACACGGATGAGTCATTTTGAGATTCTGAGAAAGACACGAAGAAAAAAAAATCAATAAATAAAAAAATACCTCGCTTTCTTTTCTTTCCCTCTCTCTTTTGTTTCTTTCTCTCTGTTCTTCTCTTCTCTCTCTCTCTCTTTCTCTCTCTTTCTCTCTAAGCTTTTCTTCTCCCTTTTCTCAGTGTGAGAATCTGTTTCAGGTGACTTGAATCTGGAATCTGCACGGCCATGAGGCTGGTATGACTGGTATGTTGGATTCATCTTTCTCAATAACTTCCTATGAAACTGGGCATGAAACGGGTATTTTTGCTCTTCCTCACTGTCTTCCTCATACCGGTTTAGCGGCTATGGAGAACAAAGGTGGATTCCGGCTGTGGAGGCGTGGGAAAGTGAACAGAAATACATCAAACCCTCTGGAAATGACTCTCTCTCTCTCTCTCTCTCTCTCTCTCTCTCTCTCTCTCTCTCTCTCTCTCGAGAGAGAGAGAGAGAGAGAGAGAGAGAGAGAGACTGATTAAAATAGAGAGAGAGAGAGATATGACATATCTCATGACACTGAAACATTAGTGTTCAAAAAGATGAGTAACTCTAAATGACATCCTCTCTGCTCACTGTTGCCAAGTCATCAGAAAATCTGGATGCCTGGTCACAATGCCAGTCAAGGTCTGAGTAGCTTGTAGATCTTGCCTCCTGTTAGATAATACATGAAATCTACACAACTCTACGGCATCTACAAAGGTGTAGAAAACTCGGAATATGAAGAGGAAGACAACTGCCTCATTATGTCATGACGACACAATCAGGGGATAGAAGGTTGTTGTTCTTTGTGCTAAATTAACCAAAATAAACATACATCTTTTCCCATTACAATTCCTCCCTACTATAATAAGCCTCTTACAAGACAGGCTAGCATGAATCCTCTCCTGAACTTTCTGGGAGTCTAATGAAATCTGACGTCAGCTCACTGACACCCAGGAGTGATCAGATATTTCCACTCAAGCGGATGAACAATGTTAGAGTGACTGCTCGCTTATGCATTTCACAGAGGACAAATGTTTTTAATGAATTTCATATTTTCTCATATTAACAATAATATTAATATTTAATATTTTCATTGCAGCTTAATGAATAATATGCATGTTGAAATTATTCATATCAAACAGAAGAAAAAAATCAGAAAACCCCTCCTCACGCCCTTTCCCAAACTTTTAGCCACCTCACAGGT